>NC_061121.1:196019933-196038541 GCF_002878395.1 Capsicum annuum
GATGTGGGCTGCATTTTCTCAGAATGTAGGTTCAGGTGCTCAATTCCAGGTTCGAAAGTGATTCTTCGGGCACGCTGTTCTACATCCTCTATTGTGGTGAGTCCTCATGTTCCGAGGACGTGATGTCTGATGTTGGTTTCACGGAATTGTTTACATTTAATAACTAAGTATGAGTCAGTTGGGGCATGTCTCAATGGATCCCTTGTTGTATTGATTTTCTTAGAGGCATGTCAAAATATTATAGATGTTGGGAGTTGACTAATAAGTTGTATTTTGTTATCTTTCTGAAATTCTTTTATTCTTTGATGATGATTACTCTGTTGATATTTGAGGGTTATTTATGGAAACCCTGTTGATTTGTGTTGAACTGAATGAAAATGGCTCAAAGAGTTAGCTTGGGGCTACTCGTAGCCTCAAGCACCGTGTGACGCTCTGGGACCCATTTTCTGGGGCGTTACAATAAATCTAACAAATGGGTAATCTGTTGTAAAATAAATTCTATCTGTTTGATAATTTACAACATATTGTCAATCTGTTGCAACAGATGTATATATCTATTTGATTATTTTCAACATATAAGTCATATATTGCAACAAATTAATCATTTGTTGTAACAGATGTCTATAATTATTTCATAATTTTAATAGATGTGTCATCTATTGCATCGGGTTAGTCATCTATTGCCATAGATGGGCTAGAAAGAATAAGATGCGTGCAGATAAATGGATCCACTTTCACCTCTGGGAGTTATGTAGTACTGATAAGATCATCGGGACAATACGTTCATATAAAGTACAATGATTTTGTGAATACAATTTTTAACCGATTTGGCATTGATCATTCAAACTAGATCCTGCATTGTACTGTTAATTTTGATAGGTTCGAATTGACAAGGCTGAGGGGCTATGAAGATGGTTCCAATACCCTATTATGAATTAATGACGATTGTTGCTCATGTTTATGTGTGTCATGTTTTGAGAAGGGATCAATATTTGGTGTTATTGCAGAGATCCATTACCAATTGGACTCAACTTTAAGGGTAAATTGGACTCTGAGAAGGCCTTCAAATCCTCCCATTGTAGCAAACAAGAATGAAAAACCAATAGAAATTCTCCTAGCACAAATTTGGATAGATGGGTTGTTCGAAAATATGATTATATCCAACAAGAAGCCTTAGGAGGATACCTGCGAGGGAAAGAGGAGTTTATAAAAGACTATATCATCTAAGACCTAATTGAAGAGAAAACATAGGGTAGCAAGCAAAGAACTTCTAGCGAATTTGGCTGATGAAACTAACTTAAAACATGAAAAATTTGAATCAAGTGCAAATATTAAAGTGTATCCAGTAATGAAAATCCATCTATCGTCTCTCTCAAAGAAAAATAGTGTAGCTGGACACTTTGCTAGGGAACTCTGAGTAGTTGGCATAGTCGGAATAATCACCTACAGAGAAAATAACAAAACGACAAGAAAGCAGCTTTGCGGGCATCGAGGGTTGAAATGATGTACAGTAAGTCAAGAAAACTTGCACCAAGAATAGCTGAAGTTAAAATAAGAAATCAATCCAAGGCGGCAATTTTTAAATTTTAAATTACATCCCATGCCTTCTTGTTTGTAGTTTTGATTAGGTCCACTGTTATTAACTTGATCAGAACCATAATATGTCAAAAGCACTGGTGCAATTTACATTTCTATCCATTTGATAATTTTCAAGAGCTCTGGCAACTGCACGGGATTCACATACTACAGTAAGTATCTGATCTTCTCCAAGATATGTTAAAAGCATGCTAAGGAAATATAAAATAATCAGTTACATCCATATTTCTAAGGAAGTAATTTTGCTCAATTTGCCTTTCAATCTTGTTTGTAGTTCTGATCAGGTTAATTGCAGTAGACCTAATCGGAACCACAAATAAGAATGAATAGGATACAATTTAAAATCTAAAAAATGCCTCCTTCCTTTGATTCCTTATTTTAACTTCAGAATTTCTTAGGAAAAGTTTTATTGATTTACTATACATCATTTCAACCCTCGGTGCTTGCAAAGTTGCTTTCTTGGTGCTATGTTATTTTCTATATAGGAGATCATTCCGACCATGCTAACTGGTCGCAACTCTTTAGCAAAGTGTCCATCTACACTATTTTTGATTGAGGGAGAAGACAAATGAATTTCTATTTTTGGATAAACTTTCATATTTGCACTTGATTCAGATTTCTCATGTTTTAAGTCAATTTCATCGGCCAGCTTCGCTAGACATTACTTAGTACCCTATGTTTCCTCTTCAGTTAGGTCTGAGATGATATAATCTTTATCAACTCCACTTTTCCCTTGTAGGTATTATCCTACCGCACTTTCTGGCGTATAATTATCACTCTGAGCAACCCAACCATATAAATTTGGGCTAGTACAATAACTATATGGATTTTTGTTCTTGGTTGCAACATTGTGATTCTTTGGAGGCCTTTCAAAAGTCCATTGAACCATTAAAACTAGTCCAATCACTATTGAGTCTTTTTACAATGTAAATTAAACTTGATCCCTTCACAAAACTTAATATATAAACATGAGTAACAACCGTCATTAAACTGTAACATGGTATCGAAACTATCTTCATGGTCCCTCAACCTTATCCGTTCAAACCTATCAAACTTAACTATGAAATTGTAGATATTTTATTTGAATGATCAATGCCTTATCGGTAAAAAATAGCATTCACAAAATAAGTGTACTCGATGTTTATTTTCATGATAACATGATCAGTAATACATTCCTCCCACATATAAAGTAGTTCCATCTGCAAACCGCTTATTCCTTCAAACCTATCTTTACTGTAGCCTTTTGTATTAGTTGGGCAAAAATTGATCAACTTTTACTTCCTTATATCTACAAACAAGAGAAAAATAATTGATGTCAACACCTTTCAACATCTGTTCAACAACTAACCCATATGTTGAAATATATCTGTTACAATAGATTGCCTATCTGTTCTACAGATGGGTAATCTGTTGTAACAGGCTGCACATCTATTGCAATAGATTCCCCATCTATTCAATAGATGAGCAATCTATTGTAACATACTACACATCTATTGCAATGTATAGACGACATGTTGCAACACATGGTCCATCTGTTGTAATAAATCAAGCTAGTCTTGCTAGTTATAATACCCTATACTTTTCTTTATCCCTTTTAGCTCTGAGTGTGTCAAGGGTCAACTTTAAAAATGTATAACTCTTGATACGTGTATAATTTTCTATCTCTAGACCCATCAAATTATAGATAATTGAATTAGATTTCCAACGATACTAATTTCGCCTATATCCGATGCTCGGTTGAGAAGTTATGGCACTTTTAGTGAGAAATAGTAGGCTAACGCGATAGAACCACATTGCGGTGAACGGAAGATTCAAAATTTTCCATTTTTCAGTGAACACCGCAATTGTACCATGTCGTGGTAAAGTCCAAAATCCCACTCGTCCCTTTCCAGTAGCTCACCGTGATTTGCCTGTATTGCGCCAAAATTCTCGATGGAGCAGACACTGTGTAGTGGTGGAGTACAAAATAGCACTCGTCCTTTTCTAGTGACGCAATGCGATTACGGCACATCACGCTAAAGCCAAAAATGACACTTTTCCCTTTTTTAGTAAGTCACTACGATGGCGCTGCGTCACGGTGGAGTCTAAAATCAAGATTCTAGTTCCGAATCAATTTTTCCCAAGGGCAACTTAATCTTTTCCCAAGCCTCAAATCATGAAAAACACAAGATTAAACCTATTATAAGCCTAATACTCACATTATCCATCTAATTACTCTCCAAGAAATCCTAGAACTTCAATTTTAAATCCTCAAGAAACCCAAATTCCACCATTCTTTTTCCAAGATAACCCAAAATTCAAGATCTTCAAGAAACAATCTTCAAGCGCACAAATAGGAACTCAAAGTTCAAGCTACTTCATTTATTCATTAATTAAGGTATGTGGGGTTATGAACAAGGTTAATGCTTTCATCCTTGTGCCTAAAATTAGTTTTAAAGTTGAATTTTATATGAAATTATATGAATTTCAGTCTAGGGTTTATACACACTCATCACTATTTAAAGATTATGATATTACAAGTGATTTAGATGTTGAATTGTTTGTCAACTTTCGTATTTTTATGCATATGACATTAATTTCCATATTTAGAATTGAATTATTAATATTTTCATTATTTAGTATGAACTTATGATGATTTGACATAAATTTGATGTATGGGTTATTAAGCCCTAGTTTGAATGTTGATATTTCAAGAAGATTATGCTTTTAAGCATCCCATGATTAGTTTATTTTTAGATTTTGAACAAAGATTTTATCTTTTAATCCTCAGCTTAAATATGAAATCCACTTTACAGTTTCATTATAGTTCATAGTAAACAGATGTATGATTGGTTTTCATTGTAAACCCTTTTACTAGTTTCCCTTTTACTAGTTTTAAAATTTGATTTCCAATAGAATGAGCATATAGATTAAAGGGAGTAGTTTTTAGCACCAGTTGGGTATGTTCATATGCCCCAGAATTAAGAGCCAACGTAGGTTCAGATTATTAGATTATTCCCATTTCTATATGGATGATAGTTACAGATGTTATCACTTAGATTAGGTTATTCTCCTTGGCAAGAGTATGACACCTCTCTCCAACTTGAGGTTTTCCCATAAGAAAACTAGACGTTGGACACTAAGATAGCTCATATAGTGTATGTCGGTTAGATGAACCTCTCTACAGAAAAGAGTAAAGAATAATAAAAAAGATTTTAACAACTAAGTGTAAAGTTTCATGATTTTATTTTGATATTGTCTTATATAAGTCACTAGCTACTAGATTTCAAATTTCAGTTTACAGATACAGAGGTGAGTCCTTTTACACTTAGCATGTATGATTTTAAAATATATTTCAAGCACAAATTTAGAACTAAGTGTGGTGGCTCACAACATTCATATAGTATGTTTTGTCATTCATGATTTATGATTATAGCTTTCAATTACTCAAGCCAAAGTGAGCCATTATTACTTAGCATGCATTATTTATGAGAAATATTATGTATTCCCTCATTTTTATACTATGCATTTCACCCCTATATACTCAGTACATTGCAGAAGTACTGATCCACATATACGTCTATGTGCTACATTGTCTCATAATGTAGGTTCAGGTGCTTCATTTCAACAACATGAGTGATTTTGAGCATCTCTAGCTATATCCCAATATTTGGTGAGTCCTCATACTTTGTGGACCCAGTCATTCAGATTCTCTGGCTTATTACAGTAGTTGATTCAATATTTTCAGTTAGTTTGAGTCATCTGGGGGTTTGTCCTAGTGGCTCTCTACTTGTTAGTAGTAGAGGCTTATCAGACTACTAGTTATGATTCAAATTTCTAGTGTTGGTTGTTTAGACTTTTAAGTCTAATATTTTTAGATATCATGTTCAAATAATTTTAGCTTAGCTGAGAGAGATTTGTATTTTAGCTTTGATTATATATTTATATTTCTTTATTATGAGCTTCAGATTTAGTAAAAGGCTTAAAGGGTTAGATTAAGGCTACTCATAGTCTTAAGCACCGTGTGACGTATCGGGACCCATTTTTGGGTTGTTACAAAATTGGTATAAGAGCCTAAGGTTATAAGAGTCCTAGGGAGTCAGACAAGCCATGTTACGTAGAGTCTTGATCTTGGGTGTGAACTATGCCACATTTATAAGCAAGAGGCTATGGGACATTTTTGGAAAATCATCCTTTTCTTTCATATTCTATCATGCTTAAAGTATCTCTATCTACTTCTAACTTATGCTCTTACATGACAGTTGAATATGCCTCTTTGCCGCGCTAATGCACATAGAAATGATAACCAGCCACCCCAACCCATTGACTCTCTGAATGAGAATGTATCTAATGATGAATTTTGGGCTGCATTTCAGGCATTAGCCCAAGCCGTGACTGCCAATTTTCAAGGAAACTATCAGGCGGCAGTCCTACTTCAGCAGAATGGGGATTTAGCATCAGCAAGAATTCATAACTTCATGAAAATAAATCTGCTTGAGTTCTTTGAGTCAAAAGTAGGCGAGTACCCATAGTTTTACTTAGATAAGATAAGGAATATCTCCCAAATTATGCCTGTTATTAAGGAAGAGAGTGTAGAGTTGGCATTCTGTAGATTGAAGGATGTGGCGTATGATTGAGTAGTTAGGTTGAAGAATGGTAGAGGTGAGAATACAACTCCTATAAGTTGGAAGGTATTTCAGGATACGTTTTTAGATAGGTTCTTTTCACATGAAATGAGAGAATCTAAGGTAGAGGAGTTTATAAACCCAAGCTACGGCTTGATGACAGTGAATGAGTACTGCCTTAAGTTCAACCAGTTTTTTAAGTATGCCCCAGATATGATGGATGACCCAAGGTTGAGTATGAGTAAGTTTGTTTCTGAAGTATCTGGTTTGGTAGTCAAGGAGTGTAGGACTGCAATGTTTATAAGGGATATGGATCTTGTTGGATGATGATTCATGCTCAACATATTGAGGCAAAAAAGATGAAGGGAAAAGAGAGGGGAAATAAGAAGGCTAGAACTGAGCAGTTTGATTTTGGCTAGACAAAGTTTGGAGGGGGAAATCGTTCGCAGTTTTAGAGTGGCTCATCTATGCCAGTGTCATCTTCAGCCAGTGCTCCTTCCCCCAAATCTAGGCAGGAGTAGTGGGGTAAGACTTTTATGTCCAGATCTCAGAATAGTGAGAGCGAAAAGCCCAGTTATCCTTCATGTGCTAAGTGTGGTAAGAATCATCTTGGTGAGTGTTTGTTGGGATAGAAAGGTTGTTATGGTTATGGTAAGCTGATTCATAAAATTAAAGAGTGTCCGTATGCTAAGCAGAGAAACAGGGATGTTCATCCTCAGACTCATACTACTAGCACACTAGCTCCTCTAGGTCACCCAGTCCTTCCTTTGGGTGCATTATCTAGTAATGGCGACGGTCAGTGCCAGAATTAGTTTTATGCTTTCCTATCCCACCAAGAGTAGGAGAGTTCACTAGATATTGTTACCGGTATACTTAGTGTCTTTTATCTTAATATTTAAGTGTTGTTAGATCCAGGGTTAAATCTCTCTTATGTGACCCCACTAGTTGCAATAAATTTTGAAGTAGGTCCTGAAAAGCTTCCTAAGCCTTTCTTGGTTTCTACCCTAGTGGGTGAGTCAGTTTTTGCCAAACAGATATATAGAAAGTGTCTTATCACTTTCCTTTATAAGATCATGTTAGCATACCCAATAGAGCTAGATATGGTTGACTTTGACCTTATTCTGAGCAGGATTGGCTCTATTCTTGTTATGCATCTATAGATTGTCGCACATAAGTGGTGAAGTTTCAAATCCAAGATGAGCCAGTCTTTGAGTGGGAAGGTAATTTAGTGTCTCCCAAGAGTAATTTTATATCCTATATTAAGGCCAGAAAGTTGATTTCAAAAGGGTGCATCTATCATCTAGTTTGAGTCAAAGACATTAAATCTAAGACTTCAATAGTTCAGTAAGTCCATGTAGTCAATGAGTTTCCTAAAGTTTTTCCCAAAGATTTTCTAGGGTAACCTCCTAATAGGGAAAAAGAATTTGGTATTAACCTTTTTCTAGATACTCAGCTCATCTCTATTCCTCTATATTGTATGACTCCAGCTGAGCTTAAGGAGTTAAAAGAACAGCTTAAAGACCTCTTAAATAAAGGTTTCATAAGGCCTAGTGTCTCTTCATAGGGCACTTCCATCCTATTTGTACAAAAGAAAGATGGTTCTTTCCAAATATGCATTGACTATCATCAGCTGAATAGGGTCACAATCAAAAACAAATATCCTCTTTATAGGATTGATGAATTATTTGACCAACTCCAAGGTGCAAGTTACTTCTCCAAGATATACCTTAGATCCAGCTATTATCATCTTAGAGTAGGGGAATGTGATATTCCAAAGACAGCTTTCAAAACTCGTTATGGTCATTTTGAGTTTCTAGTCATATCCTTTGGGTTGATAAATGCCCCAGCAACCTTCATGGACTTGATGAACCAAGTGTTCAAATAGTATTTGGACATGTTTGTCATAGTCTTTATCGATGATATTCTTGTCTATTCTCGTAGCGAGGAAGACCATGCAGACCATCTTAGAATTGTGTTGCAAACTCTTTGAGATCACCAGTTGTTTGTTAAATTCAGCAAATATGAATTTTGGCTAAGGTTAGTAGCTTTTCTCGTCCATATTGTTTCCAGTGCTAGCATTAGAGTTGATCCCCAAAAGACAAAAGTAGTAAAAAACTAGCCTAAATCTATCTCTCCATTAGATATCAGAAGTTTCATGGGTTTTGCTGGCTATTATAGATGTTTTGTTGAAAGGTTTTCCACTATTGCAACCCTTTTGTCTAGATTAAATCAAAAGAAAGTTAAGTTTTAGTGGTCAAATTCTTGTGAGAAAAGTTTTTAGGAGTTGAAAACTCATCTCACTACCTGATGGTACAGATGGTTTTGTTGTCTATTGTGATGCTTCTAGAATTGGTCTGGGTTGTGTTTTGATACTGAGAGGTAAGGTTATCATCTATGCCTCTACATAGCTTAATCCTCATTAAAATAACTACCCTACCCATGATCTTGAGTTAGCTACTACTGTGTTTGCATTAAAAATCTAGAGGCACTATCTTTATGGGGTGCATGTCGATGTATTCATACATCACAAAAGCTTACAATATGTATTTACTCAGAGGGAGTTAAATCTTCGTCATAAAATCTGGTTAGAATTGATGAAGGATTATGACATGAGCGTGTTATATTATCTAGGCAAGGACAATGTAGTAGCAGACGCCCTTAGTAGACTGTCTATGGGCAGTGTTGCTCATATAGAGAGTGATAAGAGAGAATTAGTTTGGGAAGTTCACTGGTAGCTAGATTCGGTATAAGGTTGGTTGACTCAGTTGAAGGGAATGTTTGGGTTTAGATTAGTTTAGAATTTTCTCTAGTTTCTGAGATGAAAGAGAATCAGGATAAGGACTCTAGTTTGGTCAAACTGAAGGGTTCAGTTAAAGACCAAAAGGTTGAGGTTTTCTCCCAAGGGGGAGATGGTGTGTTGAGATACCAGAATAGATTGTGTGTGCCTTGTGTTAATGTTTTGAGGCAACGAATTATGGAAGAAGCGCATGGTGTACATTATTCCATTCATCTAGGAGACACCAGGATGTACCGAGATTTGTGGGAAGTCTATTGGTGGAGTGGTATGAAGAAAGATATCACAAAATTGTAGCCAAGTATGCAACTTGTTAATAGGTTAAGTTAGAGCACCAAAGACCTGGTGGAATATTACAGGAGTTCGGTATTCCCACTTAGAAGTGGGAAAAGGTGAACATAGACTTTGTGATAGGGTTACCTTATTCGCGGTGACAACATGATTTGTTATGGGTTATTGTTGATAGATTGACCGAATCAGTCCACTTCTTTCCAGTTCACACGTCCTACACACCTGAAGATTATACTAAGCTGTATATCAGAAAGTTAGTTAGATTGCATGGAGTACCCTTGCCCATCATCTCAGATAGGGGTACTCATTTTACCTCTCAATTTTGGAAAGCCTTTCAGAAGGGTCTTGGTACCCAAGTCCATCTCAGTTCAACTTTTTATCCCCAGACAGATGGTCAGGCAGAGAGGACCATTCAAACCTTAGAGGATATGTTAAGGGCATGTGTTCTTGATTTCCAAGAAAGTTGGGATGACCACTTGACATTGATCGAGTTTTCCTACAATAATAGTTAACATTCTAATATTTAGATGGCCCCGTTTAAAGCTCTGTATGGGCGGAGATGTGGACCACCTGTCAGTTGGTTTGAAGTAGGTAAGGCTTCTTTGATTTGGCCAGATATGATGTTTGAAGCCATGGAGAAAGTTTAGTTGATTCGAGAGAGATTAAAAGAAGTTCAAAGTGTCAGAAATCTTATGCAGACATAAGAATGAGAGATTTTGAGTTTGAAGTAGATGATCTTGTGTATTTGAAGTTTTCACCCATGAAGGGGGTGAAGAGATTTGGCAAAAAGGGGAAGCTTAGTCTCCGATACGTGGGTCCCTACAGGATATTGAGTTGTGTCGGGAAGGTAATGTATGAGCTTAAGCTACCGACAGACTTGTCATCAATTCACCTAATGTTCCATATATCCTTATTGAAGAAGTGTACGGACGATTCAGCTGTCGTAGTCCCTCTAGAAAGTACACATTTTCAAAATCGTCTTTTATCTGAAGAACTTCCAGTAGAGATTCTTGATCATTAGATCCGTAGACTAAGGAACAAAGAAGTTCCCTTAATCAAAGTTCTGTGGAAAAATTAGTCCGTTGAGGGTGCTACTTGGGAAGAAGAAGCAGACATGTATACCAAGTATCCTCACCTCTTCTCCATGAACTCAGATTCATCCTAAGGTAACAGTCTTCCTTAATTCATATTTATTCCCTTCTTAGTTTCATCCATGTGATATCTTTATGTCAAGTAATGCATTCGCAAATTAGTTTAGTTGCTCCGTATGCTTTAGATTCGGACATGCAGTTTTTGCACATCAGTATATAGTCTCAGTTCCTCAGTATCCCCAGTTTAGACAGTCTCATTCGAGGATGAATGTTCTCAAGGGAGAGATATTGTAATACCCCATACTTTTCTTAGTCCTGTTTAGCTCCTAGTGTGTCAAGAGTCAACTTTAAAAATGTGTACCTCTTGATACGTGTAGAATTTCCCATCTCTAGACCTATCAAATTGTAAATGATTAAATCAACTTTCTAACGATACCAATTTTGCCTAAATCCGACAGTCAATTGAGAAGTTATGACACTTTTAGTAAGAAATAGTATGCCAGCGCGATAACACCGCATCCCGGTGAAGGGTAGATTCACAATTGTTTATTTTCCAGTGAAGCACTACGATTATGCCACATTGCGGTGAAGTCCAAAATCCCACTCGTCCCTATGCAATAGCTCACCGCGATTTGTTTATATCGCGCCAAAAATTCTCGAGGGAGCAAACACCGCATCGCAGTGGATTGCAAAATGGCACTCGTCCTTTTCCAGTGGCACAACGTAATTACGCCATATCACGCCAAGCCAAAAATGGCACTCGTCCCTTTTCCAGTAAGCTACCCCGATGCCGCCGCATCGCATTGGAGTGTAAAATCAAGATTCCAGTTCTGAATGAATTTTTCCATAGGGCAACTTAGTCTTTTCCTAAGCCCCAAAATCATGGAAACAGAAGATTAAACCTATTATAAGCCTAATACGCTCATTGTTCATCAAATTACTCTCTAAGAAACCCTAAAACTTCAATTTCAAATCCTCAAGAAACCCAAATTCTACCATTCTTTTTCCAAGATAACCCAAAATTCAAGATTCCCAATTCAAGATCTCCAAGAAACAATCTTCAAGAGCACAAATAGGAATTTAAGGTTCAAGCTTCTTTATTTATTCATAAATTAAGGTATGTGGGGTTATGAACAAGGATAATCCTTTCATCCTCGTGCCCAAAATTAGTTTTAAAGTTGAATTTTATATGAAATTATATGAATTTCAGTCTAGGGTTTATACCCACTCATCACTATTTTAAGATTATGATATTACAAGTGATTTAGATGTTGAATTGCATGTCTACTTTCGTATTTTTATGTGTATGACATTAATTTCCAGATTTAGAATTGAATTATTAATATTTTCATTATTTAGCATAAACTTATGATGATTTGACATGAATTTGATGCATGGGTTACGAAGCCCTAGTTTGAATATTGATATTTCATGAAGATTATGCTTTTAAGCATCCTATGATTTGTTTATATTCATATTTTGAACAAAGATTTGATCTTTTGATCCTCAACTTAGATTTGGAATCCACTTTACAATTTCATTACAATTAATAGTAAACAGATGCATGGTTGGATTTCATTGTAAACCCTTGTACTAGTTTTAAAAGTGGATTTCCTACAGAATAAGTATACAGATTAAAGGGATTTGTATTTAGCACCGAGTTAGGTATGTTCACATGGCCCAAAACTATGAGCCAACACTTGTTCTATCTGTTCCAACATCAATAATAGCATCAATAACAAAGAAACAACGAAGCAACAACACCATTTGTTTCAACACCATCAACACCACATATTCCAACAACACCAACCCCATCAACAACATCAATAACAACATCAACAAAAAAGAAACAAACAAAATACATATAAAAAAGGATACTTCCAACAAGGCTTCTAAAGTTCTCCAAACAGATGACTTTTTTTTGCATATTTTAATAAATCACTGGTTCGTTCATTCAAGACTTAAAATTCACATTTCCTTCAATATTCTCATTAAATAGGATATGGGAAATTAAATAAAAAACAGATGTAAATAACTAATTTAAATAACTTGCAAAGAAGAAGATGAGAATGAAAGAGCAATAGTGAACCGTACTTTCAATGTTAAAAGCAAGGAGATCAAAACAATAATTTCAGTCAAAAAAAGATACAGATCAGTTGATATCCAAAAGGATCCTCATGATAAAGAGGAGAAAAGTGAGAGAAAAAAGAGAAAAAAAGGAGACAATTGTGATAACCCTAAAGAGGAAATAAAGAAAAAGAAGAGAGATGAATTAATTCATGGATGAAGGAGAGATAATTCTAGAGATTGGTTTAAATATTCATTAATAACTTTGAGGGGTATGAGGAGACAGGTGACATTGAAAAGACAAGATATGAAAACTTGAGGAGATTTTTGAGTTATCCAAGAAATATCTTGTACCGTCTTAGTATTATATCTTTTTTATTTTGGACAAAAAATTGATTTAAAATAAAAAAAGATTTTCAAATATATGTCATTTGTTGTAATAGATATCAATATCTATTTGAAAATTTCCACCAACACAGTCATCTGTCGCAACAAATGCAAATGTCTACTTGATAATTTATAATAGATAGGTAATTTGTTGCAATAGATGCAAATGTCTATTTGATAATTTACAGTAGAAAAGTAATTTGTTGCAACATATTTCTTTGCAATTGATTTAGCTAGAACTAGGGATTAGTTCATAGGATTAACTACAATTTTAATTGAATCTTTGCAATTGCATGATGTTGGTATTGCATTCCTCCCAACCTAAGTCGTTAATCGATCAGTTTGAGCTAAAATAATTCATATTAACTCATTATTGAGCTAATACCTAAATTGACTTAGCTAGAACTAGGGATGAGTTCATAGGGTCAACTACAATTTCAATTGAGTCTTTTCAATTGCATGATGTTGATATTGCATTCCTCTAACCAAAGTCGTCAATCAATCAGTTTGAGTTGAAACAATTCATATTAACTTATTAATGAGTTAATACCTAAATTGATTTATATATAACTAGTTACGAGTTCATAAGGTCAACTATAGTTTCAATTGAATCCTTGCGATTGCATAATATTGGTATTGTGTTCCTCCCGACCTGAGTCGTCAACTGATCAGTTTGAGCTGAAACAATTCATATTAACTTATTATTGAGATAATACCTAAATTTATTTATCTAGAACTAGGGATGAGTTCATATGGTCAACTACAATTTCAATTGAGTCTTTTCAATTGTATGATGTTGGTATTGTATTCCTACCGACCTGAGTCATCCACCGATGAATCTGAGTTAAAATGATTCATATTAACTTATTATTGATCTAACACCTAAATTTATTTAGCTAAAAATAGGGATGAGTTCATTGGGTCAACTATAATTTCAATCAAGTCTTTGTAATTAAATGATGTTGGTATTGCGTTCCTCCAGTCTTGAGTCGTCAATCGATCAGCCTGAGATAAAATAATTCATATTAACTTATTATCAAGATAATACCCAAATTTATTTATCTAGTACTAGGTATGAGTTCATAGGGTAAACTACAATTTCAATTGTGTCTTTGCAATTGCATGGTATTAGTAGTACGTTCCTCCTAACCTGAGTCGTCAACCGATCAGTTGAGCCAAAATAATTCATATTTACTTATTATTAAGCAAATACCAAAATTAATTTAGCTAGAACTAAGGATGATTTTATAGGGTCAACTACAATTTCAATTGAGTCTTTGCAATTGTATGATATTGGTATTGCGTTCCTCCTGACCTGAGTCGTTAACTGATCAATCTGAGTTTAAATAATTCATATTAATTTATTATTAAGCTAATAACTAAATTCATCAGTGTTCTAGTTGAACTTAATATAATTTATTATGATAAAATGGTTAAAAATAATCTCTTTTTAAAAAATAATTAAGATCAATTCAGACCAAATTAATAATCTCAAAACTTGTCATTCCTTTCCAAATTACAAATAAACCCATAGAAATCATCCATTTGCGAAAAAATATTTTATCATTTCAAATATCGGTTTCTCACTTTTTTTTTTCTCTTTCAACAATACAGACAACAACTACTCAACATATCACTAAAACCTTCAAAACATATCAATTTTCTTCCCATTTCCATCCACATAGTTGTTATCTTTAATTTTATTCTTCCTTGTATCCATCATTTTCTCTGTCTTTGCAGGTAACTGAGTTTGAGAAGAGTTCTACATTTGTTCTTTATTCTAAAAATCAGGGATTTTTAGTTAATGATGTAAAAGAAGACTTTTAGTTGTATTATCTTTGAAAATAGGTTAACAATTTTAAGTTTTAATGCTAAAAATATAGAAATAACCTGAGAAAACTCTAGTTTCTATAGCAGTGTTTTGTTGACTGTTGTGGTATTGTTGGATGGTGTTTGTGGTATTGTTGGTGACTGTTGTTGGTTGTGTTGGTATTAGTCGTCTTGTTGGTGGTGTCAGTGTTTTTTGTTTTGGTATTAGTGGTCTTTGTAGTCTTGGTAGTGGTATTAGTAGCATTGATGATGATGTTGGTGGTCTTGGTAGCATTGGTGGTTGTGTTGGTGGCCCTGGTGGTGCTCTAATTGGTGGTCTATCTATTGGGAGATATTAAATATGTCTTCAAGCAGATTCCCCATCTGTTCCAACTGATAGGTTATCTGTTGGAATATTTTTTTATAATGTGGCATATAAAAAATTATTGAAATTTGCCTTAATTTTTTTAAAAAATTATTCAAACATCAAATGTAATGTATATTTTGTTTTTCTGTTGTTTGTAGTTAAAAGATGTCTCCCAAAAGAAAAGAAACTAAAAGTGAAGCAACTTCTGACCACCTGACAAAAAAGGCTAGAGTACAGATGGATTCGAATGAACTTCCTGAACAATCTTAGTCAGGGAAAAATAAAGCTAAGGAAAGTTATGAAAATGATATTAAGGGAAGTGGAGAAGGGTATTTAGAGGCTGGTAAGGATAATAAAAGTAAGGAGGAAGAAGAAGATAAACAAGAAGAGGAAGAGGTAGAATGTGAGAAAGAGAAGGATGATCAACATGATGATAAAAAAGAAGAGGAGGAAGTAGAAAGTGAAAAAGAAGCTGATGATCAACATGTTGATAATGCATCACCAATGGGGCATGAATTAAGATCAAAATCCCAACATGATCCTGTCAAAACTATTAGGGGCCGTTTGGTTTGAAAACAAGTTATGATGGGATTAGTTATGATAAGATAAGTTATACTGGGATTAGTTATGCTGGAATCATTTTTTATTGAGTGTTTGGTTTGTTGTATTCAAAGTTATATGCATCGTATAATTTCTATGAATAAATTAAGTGATTACAAAAATACCCTCCATCTTATTTAACTCTTTTTTATATAATTGTTTTTCAAGCTTTAAATGTTTATTCTTAAAAATAAAACTTTTATCTTATTTAGCTTGATTTTTTTGTGTGTGCGCATTTTTATGATTATATCGTGTGTATTTTTAAAATAAGACTTTCATCTTATTTAACTTTAATTTTTCTGCACGTGTCTTTCCATGATTATGCCGTATGTGTTTAAAAAAAATCTTACTACATCTTATTTAGTTTGAAATAAAAACTTCCAACTTAAGTTTGTTAAAGTAAAATATGATTTATTGTTTATTTCATTTCATTTAAACACATATCTCTCATATAATATATTAAAATTCATTTTATATATACCATATCAATTTTCAAGTGATTAAAAAACTATTTAATTTAAAATATGTAATTCAGCAGTGGTGTTGATATTTTTATGTGAGGCGGGTCAATGAAAGTGGATAATTGGAGATAATGATGGAATAAGAATTTTGAATTTTTGATTTAAATTTTTGATAAAATTATATATTACTAATAAGTTTTTAATGTAAATATAAAATTTATGTCAAAATTATTAAGTATTTAACTTTTATTAAAATTCATAATTAGAATACTAGTATATATATATATATATATATATATATATATATATATATATATAGATGTGGTAAATGAAATCATAGGTTTTGAGGGTATTTTATTCATTTTATAGTTTTATACCAAAGAAAAATAGTCTTGGGATTGTTATCCCACCAATTGGGTGGATAACTTATCTCGGGACTAATTATTAGTCTCGGAATAAGTTATCCCAAATATTTACAACCAAACGATTGGTTCAAATTTTTATCCCGGGATTATTATTTTATCTTGGGATTATTAACTTTAGTACCACAAATCAAACAACCCCTTATTATTGACATGTTTTAAGTTTTGATGCCGATAGATGACCCTGCAGAACTGACTGGTAATTTCGTACTTAAATGTCAGTTGGGAAAACCTTTTGATGACTTTAGAAAGATTATGAAGAATGAAAAACTAGATGAATTTTTTTAAGAAGTGCTGCTTTGAACACTTTCTTGATCTTCCTGAGGACAACATTGTCCGTTTCCAAATGGCATGTTATATGGTCTTCTCAATTGCAGGATCAAGTACGTGGGGGATAATAAAGATTTGAAGGAGAGGGGAAAAACAAGAATGAAATTGGGATCAACTACTGTGGAATGCCAATTTGTTTTGGCATGAAAGAGTTTACCATAGTGATAGGCTTGTGATGCGATCATCCAAATAAACCTCTCATCAAGGAAACTCCCTGTAAAAAGTCTAAGGCAAGCAGGATAACAAAACCATCACCATCAAATAAAGGGAAGGCATTGTCCAAGCGACCACCTACCAAAACCTACAAACAGAAGGAAAAAATAGATGGGTTGTTCGACATTGCTGGACGTAGATACACAACCACAACATTCATACAAGATCTCAAGGATAAAACCATACCAAAGAATTTCAAGGAGAAATTGTTCTTAGTTTGGTTTGACCATTCTATTATATTGACAAAAGACGCCAACAAAGTCATAGAAGATGATTTGTTGGAGCTTCTTGAGGATTTTGAGAAATCAACAATTATTCCTGGGGATATGACAACTACAATTTGACTGTCAAGTATTTACTGACAAAGATATCCCCAAAGAAGATCACATTATACATCTTTCCTCGGACTTTCATGGTAAATTTTATCCCTATTTGTTTACCGATTCATTAATTTATATTGAATAATTATTATGAATTTTTTTTCTTAATTCCTATTTATATTTTTTAGGCTTGGGCGTTTGTAGCCATTACTCCCTTCCGAAAGTAGGTCAAAGATTACCTGGATGAGGTTTCTCATCCAAGGATCCTTAGGTGGTTGGCTGCAAAGACCAACACAATAATTAAGGAGGCTAGTCTCTTTAACCTCCGAATGATGTAGTAAGTCTTTTTTCAAGAAAAATAATTTGACTGAAAGAAAGATATTGAAATACATGTGCCATCTATTGTGATAGATGGGTAATATATTATAATAAATTACCTATCTATCACAACTGGTGCAACAGATGGGTAATTTATTGTGATAGACAGTTCATATTTTGCATCAAATTACCTATCTGTTGCTTTGGTCCTTTGAACCTGACTCAGTAGATTACCTATCTACTGCAAATTATGCAATAATTGGGTAATCTGATGCAACATATGGTTAATCTATTACGACATATAGATCAGCTATTGTGACAAATAGATCATCTGTTGCATAAGTTGTCTGTTTAACATGTAATGCAACTAACTGCAAATTATTATATTATTTAAATATATCTATCTTTTTTTATTGGTTGTGCATCCATGGATCGTTCCTACTGAGCAGGAGTTGGGGATGATTTTTTTTATTACTCTAGGTTATGTTGATACAATAGTAGACCCAATGGTGGAGTTAATAAATAAGGAATTGACTGGAGCAGCAGCCATAAGAAGAGTAGTTATGCAAGGTCAATTTAATGTTGAACCTCTTCATGACCAACCTGCTGCAACAGATCCGGGTGATGCTTTTAGGGGTATTGCTGGTGAAGTTGTTGATGTTGGTGAAAGCCATGCTGCTACTGCTGCTGCTGCCAGTCGTGATGATGATCATGTTGATGCTCAAGAAAAAATAAATATGTTTCAAATCACCCCTTAAACTAGTCTCTCTCACTCTTACACCAATCCCTCCTACCCTTATAGTGGTCCCTCTCACCCCTCTTCACCCTCATGTTCTCTTTGAAAATACAAAGAGTGCAAGGACAGATAGGATAAACTTTTTGAAAAAGTAGAGGCTATCGCTAATGCTGTCGAGAAATTAAAATCCAAGAGGGGTATC
>NC_061121.1:196041541-196058260 GCF_002878395.1 Capsicum annuum
AGGCTATCGCTAATGCTGTCGAGAAATTAAAATCCAAGAGGGGTATCATACCATCCAAGAAGGTAAGGGTGCTATACACTCCTACAGTGATAGTTAGGAGGAAGAAAAAAGCAATTAGCCAAATACTCTTCAATCAAAAATAAAAAATTTACAACTCCCCCTCTCCAAAAGTTGTTAAAGTTTAGGGCCATTACAGAAGGTGGACATATACGCGACAATTGGCACCAAAAAGAAAAGGGATTTGTGAAGGACCATGAATGCCAAGCAACAGGCACAAGATACACCATGCATAACTTTTCTTCCCAATACTTCAAAAATATGACAAATATACGTAAGTGGTATGTCGACAAGATAAGTTTACTTTTCCAAACCTAGCCTTCTAATCTAATCCATGAAGAAGAAGATACATAACAGATGTATCATTTGTTGTAATAGCTGAGTATTATGTTGCAATTGGTGGTGGTTCTATTGCAACAAATTACTCATTGGTTTCATAAGTTGAGTTAGCTAGGTAATCTGTGAATAGATTCAAAGAACCCTCTGCAACAAATGTACCATCAGCTGTATATTTCCACTATGTGTTTTTTCTTTACAATTACTAACCTATTTAAAAATGGTCTTTTTATATAACAATATGTTGATGAAATTCTCTGTCTCATAAGGGGTAGGCAATTAGCCTACCTGGATGCTTATGATGATATCGATAGAACAATGGACCTCAAATTATACAATAATTTCAAGGATAGGTACGATGAACTCATTATGCTAGCGTCAACTCTCGGTGGCCTGGGATTTAATTCGATAGTTTTTGGGTTCCAATGGGATGAAGATATGCTTAAATGTGTTAGAGGGAAGTGGACATATCCACGACAAGAGATGAACCAAGGAAAAGAGAATTCTTACACTTATAAACGTGGGCATCAAATACTTTTTATCTGTTGAGATACTACTTAAGGAGGAAAAGATTAAAATTTATGACTACAACTTACTTATCTTCGAGGAGCCCATTTTTTACCCATATATAGCTACTATTGGAGTTGTTCCCCAACTTGTTGAGGCAGAATAAATTTATGGATAATTTTCCAGTGGAAGTATTGATAAAACAAATATTGGACTTCGAAGGTTGAAACAAGGACATGGACCTTCCAAAAAATGAAATCGCTGCAGCGTACGGGTCGTATGTGCTTGCACACATCAAATGTTTGTTTCCCGATACAGAAATGGTCGATCCAATGACCTTTCTATGTGAAAATGTTGTTGCAAACATGCAAGAGGACTGGGTTTATGGGGTACTAACTGGACACTTGGAGCCCGTGTATAAAGAAGACGTAGAAACACAAACAACATAACAATATTTTATTTTAAGTCAATTCACTTAAATATAGTGGAATTTTTTATGTCGGATGAAAGTTGAATTTTTAATATGCAACAGATTGTCTATCTGTTGTAATAGATAATCTATCTGTTCTAAAAGATTGATTATCTATTGCATTAGGTTGGTCATCTGTTGCATTATGCAGATGTTTCTAAGTCTACCTGTCGCAACAAATATACAATCTGTTGCAATATATACTCTATGTGTCACAATTGATAGGTAATCTATTGGAACAAATCAAAACAATTAGGAAGACCCGTTTGATAATTTCTAATAGATGACCTACATGTTGCAACATATGTCTAAATATGTTTGCTAATTTTCAACATATATTTCGTTTGTTGCAATAGATGTATAATCTGTTGCGTTATTTGAATCTTGTATTCCATTTCAATTAATAAGTTCAAATCTAAGGATTAAATTAAATTCATAGGCAACATAAAATAAATCGAAGCCTTCATAAAGTACATGAAATAACTTAACAAATAAATAAAATATAAAACACTTATTATGGGTACAGATGATCTACTCAACAAGTAAATCAACAATTTAACCTCTGATTTCAACAATTCCTAAGAAGAGGTTATTACTTTGACAGACTCAAGCTATAAAGATCTACTTAATATGGATAAGTTGTTCTTCATCCAGTGCTATGGAATTTCTGAGTTTTCACTTCCCCATATTTCCATAAAAGAGTACCATATATTTTACGAAGTAATCCAGCATCAAGTCCATCATTTGGTACTTGTAATCCATCACTCAAATACTCGGTGTAAGTGACAACAAATAGACTTCAATCCCTGCATTTGTAAAAATCAAATAATTCATTTCTTGCAATTAATGTAAGCATTCTAAAATTTATGAAATGAAACTAAATCATGATACTTACCGGCTACCAATGGGTTGTTGAGAAATTCCTTCAACATATTCTACATGAAATGGATTATCCATTTTATCCCGGTATACTTCAATCGTCGACCAATCAGTACGAACCTTTTGGTCTAAAAAGCCACTTATATCAAGGTAAGTTGGCAATATTTTGGCCAGATTTTGTATCTCATACAATGGCCCAAAACGTCTCCTTCCCAACATCGAGTTATAAACTCGAATACGCCTCTATTTTAGAACGACAATAGCCAACAACCAATGGAATTCATCACCATATTTGATTGGGATGTACACTTCGTCAACTAAATTCCAAGGTAAGGTAGTTGGAATGCTAAAAGATTTGATAATGTTGATTAAGAATTCCTTATTTTGTGAAACTTTCGACTGTTATTGACAATATCTATCATATGTATTATTCATGTAAACTTTGTACAAACAATTGCCTGTCATGTATCTGTATTATTGTTGTGTTTGCAACTTGGCCTTCTTTCGAATGTAGTAAAAAATGACATCGATGTGCTACACATATTATAAAATATTTTAGATTACGTGACAGTAAAATAATACATAGATGCAATTAAATAAAGTATTAATTAATAGTAAAGCATTTAAACCTCATCATTCTAGCAAGTTTGGGGTTGTGACATTAAATAGGACCAATTCTTCGTTCGGGGATGTGAAACAACAAAGTAGGACAAATCAAAACCAAAACCCGATTTGTTTACTTTGTAGTGTTTGTCATTTTATTTTCTACATTATTTATATGTGTTAATGCCATATTTTTACAAAAAGAATTGTATAAATCAATATCTTTAAAGATGATTTATGTACCTACCAGCATGATGCTTTAACAGACTATTGACAATCCATTCTAAACAGTCGTTGATCAATTTTGTTAGTTTTTTTACAGCCTCATCTGAGATGTTGAACCCTTCGAACGGGTAATTCTTCTGTTCTCCCAAACTAATAGTCTCCATTTTTTTTTCTTTAGAAGCAGTTGATGGATTATTAACTATGATATTATATTGTTCAGCTGTAGCTTCTACTGTGACATCCACCTGGAAATCCAGAATTGTCAATGCTAATCATAGAGATACAATATATTATCTATCTGTTGCAACGGATTGATCATCTGATGGGACAAATTCAAATGGGAGGAAGAGTTGTATGATAATTTCAAATAGATAACCAATCTGTTGAAACATATGTCTCATCTGTTGGTATAAATTAAAATATTATGAAGACCTATTTGATTTTCTCAAATAGACGGACATATGTTGCAATAGATGACTCATCTGATGCAATACATAAGACAACTATTATAACAGATGACTCATCTGATGCAACAGGTAAGACCACTATTGCAATAGATAACGCATCTAATGCAATAGGTTATACAACTGTTGCAATAGATGTATATATTTGATTGATAATTTTCAGCAGATATATCATCTGTTGAAACAGATATGTGTCTGTTTGTTTATTGGAACAGATGATATATATTCATTTTATTTAGCTCATGCTGCTATCTTGTGGCCCTTGTATATTAACTAAAGGTGCACGACAATGTCAAAGGAGTTCGAATTTTGATTTTTTTTATACATGATGATGCCTTGGAAATTTCTTTCCATATCCTTTTAGCCACCTTAATCTCTAGTGGAGTTTATGGATATGAAATTCTCTTTGATGGAATGACACCCCTCTTAGATGTCAATTCCTTTACATAAGCAATTAATTCATTAATAGCATAATCACTCCATCATGATTCGCCTTGTAGTCTTAACATTTGGATGATGAACATTCACTAGAAGGGGCAGAATCTATATAACTAGTATGATCGTAATCATAATGGTTTGTTATTTCAAAAACTATAAGGGGAGCATCATTAGCCCTAACAGCAACACCACTACCACTACCATCATCAACAACAACAAGCCCACCCTCCAAAATTATTTTTTGGTGAGGGTTGTTGCTCTAAACAATTCTTGTTTTCTTCTATCAATGACCTTAGGGTCAGATAAAGTTTTCATAGACCATAAAGTAAAAAAAAATGGCATCTTCAACTCTCGATTGGTCGAAACAAGAGACGGATGCACACTCTAACATAAATCAGTACATATATTAGAATGATGATGAAATATTTTAAAAAATCATTAATTAGAACAAAAACTTAATTAGTAATAGACTTACTTCTTCCTTCGGAGGGTTGATAAGAACAAGAAATTTTGCATTTTTATCAGTTTGGGCTGACAACCATCTCAGGATTCTTGGATGGTAAACTTCTTCCTCGTAGTTCACTTGTTATCTCCAATAAGGAATGAATTCAAATTCCCAAGCCTATAAAATAACTCCAATAAATCAAAAACATTATTGAATTAAAAAAATGAATCATATCATAGTAAAAGAAATATTTACCATGAAATCCCATAGAAAGCCATATAAGTTAACTGTCTTTGGAGTTAATGGAGTCAACAAATATTTGACAGTCATTTTAAAGCTTTTGTAATCCCAAGGATAGTTGTTAAATGCCTCAAAATCCTTAAAGTTTTATTAAACTGAGTGGTATGTTGTTGTTAACGTCTCTCGCTCAAAGAATATTATGTATAAACCATACCAAGCATAATGATTGCTTTCACTTCTTTGAAAGTCTTTTACCTTTCAACGCCTCTACCCGATTTTTGATTTTGAAGCTTAGACTAACAAGGGACACCAAGTCATCACAGTGTTTTTCTAGGGTTACAATAGGTATTACTTGAGAAGGAGAAGAAGGGTAACATTTTAGTCCAGTAACTATGGCAAACTTCTTCCAACCAAAACAAACAGGCATGCCACGGTAATTTATCCACACATCATCCATCTTATCTTTATTTTCATACATAAACCTATGCTTGAGAAGATCATATACCATTTTCATTTGCAAATGAGCATTGTTGTCCTCCAATAAATTAAGATATTGTTTAAACCAGCTGTCCCTGAAATAAGCATCCAATTTTTAGTCTCAAAGTATTTTTCTAAAGGCTTCAAAAGATTTTCCCATGGATAACTTAACACAAAATCACCAGTTAAATCTGTGGCACCATCACACTGTATTCTCACAGGATAACTATCAATGCTGAAAGTTTTGACTAACTCTTCAGTGGAAGGGATATTAGCATTTGGATCATCTCCTTTGAAATATTCCTTATCCCCATGTTCATTATCTTCTACTTCTGATTAAGATACTGCTTGTAAAGAAAGCTCATAGAGTGGTAGATGCAGCCTAACTGCTTCACTTGTTCCTTTACTTGAACTTGATTTAGTTTCTTTTCTTTTGGGATCCATATTATCTAAAAATAATAGGGAAATATAAAATATTATAATTGATTGAAGTATCTTTAAAAAAGGATAACGGTAAATCTAACACATACAACAAAGTAAAATAATAGTTCCAACAAATCACACATATGTTGCAACATGTGTGTTATCTGTTGTAACATATAACTAACCTATTGTAATAGAAGATGAATCTATTGTAAATAATAAAAAAATTTCTATACTTTGTAATTTGTTTCAACATATCACTTATCTGTTGAAATAGATGACTGGTTTGTGCAATAGGTCAACTATCAATCTTATTTGGATTTCTTTTAACAGAGGCCTCATCTATCACAACAAATGAATTATCAGTTGGGAGAAATTAACCTGTTGCAACAGAAGAGTAATCTATTGTAAATAATAAAACAGTTTCTATACTATTGTAATTTCTTTCAATAGATCACTCATTTGTTAAAATAGATGACTGGTTTGTGCAATAGATCACTATCAATATTGTTTAAATTTCTTTCAATAGAAGCCTTATTTTTCACAAAAGATGAATTATGTGTTGGGAGAAATCAAAGTCTCAGATATGTCGTTCTGCTGGAATAGTTAATGGGATTTCAAATAATAAATTATTTATTTGTTACATTAGATAGTTTATCTGTTTCATTAGATGGTTCATCTATTGCAGAAAAAATAGTAGCAGGATTTTGTTCAATAGAACAACAACAATAACACCATTTAATATCAAATACACCATTTTTACCAAAACAACAACAAATTAACCCATCAAAACCAACACAACACACACACGCCAAGAACATCAACAGTGACCAAAAACACCAAAATTGTTGTTTTGTTATTTTGTTTGTACAAACACAAAGAACAGAAATCAAACTTCAAAAAACTCAACAGACACCAACAAATTGAAGTAAAAATTCAACAACAAGAACTATAGTGACAATAAAAAATCATTTTTCACTCCAAAAAGAGAAGAGCATAATAAGAAATACCAGAAATTAGGTTTTCTGCAGTCCCCATTTAAAATTTAAGCAGCAAATATTAAAATTATTAACCAATACTAGAAGATAAGTTGGCTCAGGTTCCTCTTTTTCTTAATAACTAAAAAGCCCTATTTTTTTACCTATGAAAGAAGAAAAGTGATGATGTGTTGAAGTTGTCGTCACCAGAGAGTAATGTTGTCACGTTGATTGAAGGTTAAAATTCAAAAAGGAACTCAAAACCTAACTATTTATCGCCAGGAGATTGAAGGCACCGAGGATTGAAGGGAGAAATTTGTAGAACTATTGGTTGGGAGAAGCTTGAGAGAAATAGTTAAGATAGAGTAGAAAGAAGAGAGATGGTTGATTTAGAGATGAGAGGGGTGTGGGTTGATTTGTATTGTTAAAATGATTAGAAAGTTTTGAAAGTATTAATCAAGTCTACAAGTAACTTAATTAAGTTTCCTAATTATGTTTGACCCTTTAAGTTGGTCAATGTTACCAATTCTTCATTTAAGACTTAAATGACAACTTTCCTTTAATTTTCTCAACTTACAGAAATCCCATATATTAAGGAGTCAATCATATTTCTTATCATATTTTTCCTAATTACATAAAATTTCATAATGGGTGTTTTTGAAATATATTTTTAGACATGATACATATTTGATTTGATACATTCTCGACTAATCAGTTAGTTAATAAGAAATTAACAGAAATATTTTAACTTGGGCAATTGAATCACGTGAAATTCGTTTAAGAAAATCACTAAAATCTCTAAAACATAATTATGATCGTCTGTCCCATCATTATTAAAACACACCTCGTCACGAGTATGGAGTATGAAAATTTTCATAATGTGATCTCAGATTAGTGTGGGAAGATGCAACTTAAAAATTTTGAAATTTAAAATTTTGATCGGGCTAATGTCATTCTGCTATAGAAAATTTTTTTCTGCTATTGCGGCATCACCATAGCGGAACTGCTTTAGTGGAGTGACAGAACCAGAATCCCTAGGTATAATTTTTATATTTATTTTCTCCTCTCCATTTGTAAAAAGGATGACACTCATTTAAAAACCCTTCCAGGGTAACCTCATGCCCTAAAAGAAACGGAGAGGAGGCATTTCCATATTTATGGGGTAAAATTCATAGTTTTATGCTTTATTTCACAGTAAAATTCATCATCATGGAGCCAAAACTCACATTCATGCCTCTATACAAGCTGCTTGGTATCCAGACAGGTTAGGTTTAACTAAGTAGTTTAGACCCGGGTTAGAAAGCATAAGCATGATGTAGATTGATGGGAGATTGTTTTCTTAGGCCTTTGGGCACGGTGTTTGAATGGCTAAATAAATTTAACCCAATAAATAAGGTGGTAAATTAATATTATATTGTAATATTGACAATGTTTCATGAGATTATGTGTTTGCTTCATTGTCATTCATCCTTGCCTGTTTAATAATAGTGTAGTACCCAAAAAATTAGGTTGAGTTTATTAATGCCAATTTATTAAAGATGGTTAGTGGTGGTTGATCCACAATGATCCATGTTAGTAACCAGGTATGGGGAAAATTTATAAGATATCAATGGTTAGGATGAATAATTCAGGGTGGGCTTTGACATGGGTATTGGTGTAAGTTATAGGTGATAGTCTGTGCATCGAAATGCAACTTGAGTTATATATGTTTGCTAGCTATTCTTTGCATTTCTTATTATGATTCATGTTTAATAAAAGTAAATATCTAATTGACATTCTATGTGTTAATCATATGCAATGAGGTTACATAAAGCTTGTTGAATTTTACAAGTGTTTTTATGTTATCATTATGGTTGTGATTATATGATATTGGTCATTATTGTGGGATATATTGATATTTGTACATCTTCACAGGATCATATTTATTATTTGTGAGAGGTACCAGTATTTAAACCTCTTTACGTGATTGGTTGGTATAAGGTTGGTAGGCATTTGATGTTTGGATTTTTCATACAGGGAAAATAGTTCTTTCTCTGCAGGTCATGGATAGTGGGAAACCATAATACCTTTAACATATATGAATATGTATTTGGTAAGTGTGATGGTTCTTTGAACAAACCATATTTTATGTATTTTTATTTGATTATATATTGATTACTTGAGAAAATTAGGATGATTTGGTACCTGATCATATGTTGATTATCTTGAGTGGATCCATCTTATCTGTTACCTGATTATATATTGGTTCCTTAAGTGGATATGCTTATCTGTTATCGACTATGTGTTAGTTTCTTAAGTGGACCGAACTTATTTGTCTATTTGATATTTATGTATGAAGATTCATTGAGAGAATTAGGTTATATGCCTAATTGTTATATTTGGTTTCTAGATGTAAATCAAGTTTCTTGATTCTTGTATGATATTTTAGGGGATGGATCCTTTGTTGGTTTGGGTTAACTATAAGGGTGGTATAATTTAATATCGTCTGATGACTTGTATAACCAAGACATTCAGGTCATAATTGTCTGAATCATGAATATTGACTTAGAAACCTGCATGGAGTGGTTATGCTGGCTTGAGCTACTGTTTATGTTAACTCGATAGCAGGGTAGGTAAATGTTAAATAATAATGGCTTGTTATTTGTCCCGTATGAAGCATAAAAAGAATTTCTAACTTCTAAAAGGTTATTGTAAATCAAACTTGTGGAACAAGAGTGTGTGCCATAAAGGTCTTTACAGATAATTTTTTTAAGGAAATAAAACTTGGTTTGGGGGGAGGGATATTATTGTGAATATTTGTAATATTGGGATAAGTTTTGACTTGATGATGTAGCGAATAGTCGGTGGTTTGAGCCGAACTAATTAATAATGAATGTTTTTAGATGGCGAGGATTTAAAATGAACCATAGTGTTAAAAGAACTGTTAAATGGGAAAACCTCGAACTAAAGAACTTTAAAGTTGTATGCTTCTTTCTGAATATTTATGTTATTTAATTTATGATCGATGATGCTTACTAATACATATTATTTGTACTGATACTACTGTTGCTATACCCTATTTTGGGTATAGTCTTATTGCAGGATTAGTAGGCGTTCCACGCTTGACACGGTCGAGATGTCCAACAGCTTCTGTTATTATTTCTATGGTAGAAGCTGTGTCTTTTTGTTGTACTTTATCTTAGTCTCTTTTGTACCTATTTAGATTAGTTTTTGGGGAAGGGTTACTACTGTATTTTGAACATTTTCAGTTGTATTTAAAGGATTTTTTTATAAAGATTGTAATATTAAAGGTTTTTATTATTTTCTTATATATTTTTGCACACCTTTTTTAATAGGGTGCTGAGGGTTCTCCTATCTAAGTAGATTAGAGTAGGTACCTACGCGATCCAGATAGTTAGGTTGTAAAAATTTTATATCAGGGTCTAGGTTATTGGTCTTCCAGTACAAAAGTAAATTTCGAGTAGAGTTCTTCTAATTGGTGTGTTGACTTCCCATTTAATCTTTGGGAAATTCTGAGGCATTGTAGGAAATTATTGAACTTATTTCTTTTCTTTCGTGTGGTTTATATTTTTTATAAGATTAGTCTAATTGGTATCTTTGGATTTCAATTGGTATCTTAGTAAGGTAAATAGATGTCATTTGACTCAGGTTAAAATGATACAAGTAAGGGAAGTCAGAATTGTGAGGTTTTCAATTGGTATTTGGATGTAGAGGCAATGTAAATGCATGGACAATTGGCTAATGGTTGTCTATGGGGTAATTAAAGGATAAAAAAAGGATTGTTTTGTGATGAAATTTGAGATTAGTATTTATATTTATTGATGTTGTTTGAGTGGTTGTAAATATGTGATATGTGATTATTGAATTGCTATGAAATTTATGGTCGGTGATCATAACTTGATTATATGTTGATAGTAAAATTCATTAATTGTTATCTGATTAAATGATGATTTGTTTTGTAAATACTTGGCATGGTCTTGTAATTGGTAAAAATGATAAGGGGGAGGATGGTCTATAACCGTGGGGAACTCTTGTTCCAGGATAGTCAAAAATTGGTCTAGGACCATAGGAAAAAGGGCTATTATTGCATAATATCAAGAATATGTTGTTACGAAAAGTTTTATTGCTGTGATTTGAAATTGGTTTTTAAATAATGTGATGCTAAGTTGTTTTTATGCATTGTTGGGTTCGGTCTACGTATTATATTAAAAATTTCACATATGATTTCATTTTTTATTGATGGAAATAGAGAAGGAGAAATGTGGAAATTACAAAAAAGGAGAAATGTGGAAATTACAAAAATATTGTTAGGGCTTCCACAATGGTATTGAACTACTATAAAGGTCACGGCGTTACCATAGCAATATGCAAGCTGCTATAGTAGGATGGGTGGGCAGAACCCCTGCCCTATTTTCTCTAATTTTTGTTTTCATTCTGATCTTGTTTTAATCGACAGTTTGAGCTATAAGCTATTACATAAGTTGTGGAGATATCATATAGAAAGGTAAAACATGGAGTTACCATTTGAATTATTAAAAACTAGTATCAATATGTGATAAAATAATAAGGAAAAAGAAGAAGAAAGGAATAATGTATAGTGATGACCAAGCAGAGGCAACTCAGATCATGATAATAAATAAATAATGGGGGGAGAGAAGGACTAATACACATCTAAGGCACTAGCTATATACCTTGTCACTATCGCGGGCTGTCGGGATAGGGTCCTCTTCCTTTGCATAACTCAGGAAAGGAAACTCTCTTATATCCTATGGCTTCAATTGAGAAAGTTCCTAGTTGGGGACTACACACTTGAACATGACCTTCGGGATCTTACACATCCCTGCAAGCATGCAGCTGGGAGCGCCTTATCCTTCTCTCCTCATCAAGCTCTTTGTAAAGCGCTATATAGTTCTGGGCTCAGGGAGGTAGGGCTTCAGAGCTGGAAGAGGTATGTGCCATATTTTTCCTAACAATAGTCAATTGCTCCTATAAGTGGCTTCTAGAAATTTTGGACTAGATATGGGGCTGGGACTGAGAGGGAGGGGCATTATCATTATCATCATCATCCTTTTCCTTATCAGTCTGGGCTGATCTCAGCCTCAACTACCTTTATTTTTTCTTCTTTACCTTAGACGTGACCACCTATAATTCGAGGGGGTGAATGAGTATATCCACCTCCAACTTGGTGTTAGATGCCTCCCCGGGCCCCTTAATACGCCAAGACAACATAAAAACCAGACAAAATAAGTAGGGGCCTTCTTGGTACCGCAGTAAAAGTCCTTATACTGCATGATGATTATGCCCCAAAATTCAATGTAATAATCTTTATAGCTAAGACTGCCACTAGAGTCATAGAGTAGGGAACGTAGGAGAGGTTACCCAACTAATGAGTCCTTTGAGGCACCAGGTTCAACCACCTCTGTGCATTAGTTGATAAGAAGATGTTCCTAATGCCCTTCATAGTAGGCCTGGTCCATGAACTTCTTCTAAACTAGAGTGTCCCATAATCACATTCTCTATCTCTTGGACCTTGTCTAAGTACCCCACTTTGTGATGTGCAAAACCCCAAGCACCCCAATAATAGTCTAAATGTCCACAGGGACATCCACTTCTCTGATGTGGATGGTTAGGTTAGGGTCATCCCAGGGCACGATAGGGAGAAGGCATAAATCTTCCTGACCTAGTCCGACACCTGGGAGACACCACTAGTGGGAACCCTAGCTAAACTCCTGGGGCTGATTGTAAAATATTGGCATCTTTTTCTCTACTCCTCTCACAACAAAGGTCCTTTCATATCAAAACCTTGTTCTCCTGTGATCAAGAATTCTATACTGATAATTTTTATCGGAGAATCTCTCATAGGCTAAAGTAGGAACATACTCGTAGTTGTCAGCCATTTAAGATGTTTGATCTACAAAATCATTTAAATGGAGACTGTTAGAACCCATAAACGTGCTAAGAAATTGAAATTCTATAAAGGGCCAATGCCTTGGACTAATTTGGAGGCTACTGTCTATAGCCTCTTGTTATAGCGGGCTATATCTTGATATGGTGAAGTTACTATAGTTGGAATTTCTCTACTATAGTATGGTTTCAATAGACGAAAAATGCCGTTATCATAGCTTCATCGTCCCCAGAAGACAAGAGTCAATAGTGGCGCCTTTTAATGAAAATTCTCATTTGCAATATCTTGTCTTCAAATCAGTGTTATCAAAGTGCCCTAACACTAGTTTATGCAAATATTTGGACATGATAACTCCTAAAATATTCTATAATTATCAAAAACAAATAAAAAATAAACCCTTCACATTCCCAACTATTTCAATCCCAAAATATTATAAAAACATTGTAAACATGAGGGAAGTAACCATGCTTCAAAATTTTGTCCAAATAAATTCCAATTTTGAAAATTCAAAAACCAACACAAAATTTGTTCCTTTTTATGAATTCAAGCATAAAACTAGCATAAATATGTAAAAACAAGTAAAGAGAGTAAGGGTATGGATGATTACCTTGTTTCCAATGATAGTGGAAAAGTGATCAAGTAGGGGAAGGGAGGGGAGTTTCTTGAGTGAAAGAGGGAGAAACAAGGGACAATCCCATTTCTCACCCCTTTAAGTTTGTTATCCCTATTATAGCATCCCTACCATTCTATAGGGATGCCTCTATAGCGAGAATATTTCGTCTGTAGTGAGATTCCGTTCCTCAAAGGTATAAAATTTTTGTTTGTTGTGTTGAATTCTTTTCTCTCCGATAACTGATTCGGACCGAGAAATCTTGGGTGCTTGATAAATACTATGTGCTAATTAGTCTCGTGCGTTTCACATGGAAGGCCAATTCCTAGGTAGAGTGGAGTAGTAAAAAGTGTATAATTTTACATATTAACATTCTCGGTAGGACAAAATTTTAGTGTTCACATAACTTCTATAGTTGTGTCTTTATGGTTAGGGAATAAGGTTAAAGTAAGGTTCACGCCATTCTTTTCTTATTGGGATTATTTGAGGCAAATGATAGGCCAATTGTTATCTGGTAAAGACCTATTTCATCATTATTAAAAGTCATATCATTACGGTCATGGATACAAAAAAAATTGTTAATGTAATCTCAAATTAGTGTGGAATGATGTAGCTTAAAATTTTATTATTGAAAATTTTGTCTGGGATGATGTCATCCCGCTATAGCAATGTTGGCATAACGGCCGATAGACTGCTATAGTAGAGTAACGGGACCAGAAACCCTCGGTATGATTTTTGTATTCTCTTTTCTCATCTCTAGTTGTACAAAGGATGTGGCTCATTTAAAAATCTTCCTAGGGTTTCCTTATATCCTAGGAGCAGTAGAGAGGATGGATTTTCATGTTTATGGGGTAAAATTCTTCGTTTTAAACTATATTTCATGGAAGAATTCATATTCATGGATCCAAAACTCATATTCATGCCTCCCTAACAATAGGTTGACATCCAAGTAGCCTAGGTTTAATTAAGTAGATTAGACCTGGGTTAGAAAGGGTAAGTATGACGTAGATTGACAGAAGATTGTTTGCTTAGGACTTTGGACATGGTGTTTGGATAGATAAATAGATGAATAGCTAGTAAATTAGGTGGGAAGTTATTGTTATATTATGATAATAATATTGTTTCATAAAATTATGTGTTTACTTTGTTGTTGTTCATTCTTCCCTACTTAATACCAGTGTCGTATCCAAAAAATTGGGTTGAGTTTATTAATGCCTATTCATTTAAGGTGGTTAGTGTTTGTAGATCCAAAAGAATCTACGGTAGTAACTGACACGATCCGAACTGGGGCCTTATCGTAATGGGCAATCCCAAGTCCATCTGGGATCGGGGACCGCCTTGGATGCCTAACCCGACCAACCGACATGTACCTTGAGTCAGATGAACTCCAACATATAACAAGATAACATATCCACCATGTGGTGACTTTGGGATAAGCCTATATCCGAGGCCAACCCAACTAAGTCAATCCACCCAATAAACAACCAATCCAACCAAACCAAAACTATAAACCAAAACCAAGACAATAATTCAATGTATGTTTAACTATATATGACATAATCTATACATACCATACCGAAGTCCACAGTTGTCCATACAAATCCTCTAAACCAAACCGATGAGTACCTAGTCGATACGTGCCATCGACTTAGCCATATACCAAGTTTTATTAAAGATAAAAGAACATAAAGTAATACATGACATGAAATAGATGCCTTCCGAACTATGAAAGCTCACCACTTTAATCTAATAGCTGATCCCAAATTCAATTACTAAGCAGAAGGGGTAGAATGGTGGGTTCTTGCACTGCGTGAGGATACATCCGCTCGTGGATGGGTTAACGAGTGAACGCTAGTGTGAAATCAGGATAAGGATGAAATAAAGCCATTTAATATAACCAAGAAATCCAACCATAAGCATACAACCCATATATATACATATATATAATCATGCTGGAAAGGGAACTGGGTTTAACATGCATTTGAAACCATTAACCTGGGTATGATTAGCTTAACCGTCCTTATCCACCCATGGACTATATGGGTCCAGTGTAATTGTAACGCCCCGAAATCGAATCTCAAGACATCACACAGTGCTTAAGGTCACAAGTGACCCCAAGCTAACCCTTTATCTGGCATAACCCAAATCAACTGTATAAAATACATAAAATAGAAGGAATAATGCAGAAACAACCCATAACTTAGTCTGACCAACATGAAAGTAAATTTACACGGTCATAATTCTGCTCATATATATACAAATCTGAAACTGAATACACTGACTACTAGTGACTGTCTATGAAGCCTCTACTAGCATTGACCAAAGATAGCCGGGTCATGACTCCCAACTACCCCTACTCAATACGACTAAATACAGAAAATACAATACACCTTAAATCTGAACAACTCAAGCCCCTGAATCAAAAGGACTAATCACCTGCCGATCGAGAGCTGCGACCCAGCTGAACATGATATGTGCGCTACATCTTATACCTACATTTTGGTAAGAATGTAGCCCATGGAGATATGTGGGTCAGCACTTTGAAATGTACTGAGTATGTGGGGATGCATGCAAAAATATAAATAGTATAATCAATTTCATGAAAACATGCATACCGACAATGATGACTCATTTGGCTTGAGTTTTATCAAATCATACTTTTCGTAATTTCATAATAAACAGTTCATATGATAAAATCTCGTAATCCATGTAAATTATTATAAATCATGAATTATGATAAATCATCCTAAATCATCATAAATTATCATATCGTCAAAAGTCATCATAGGCAATTATAAATCATCATAAATGACCATAAAACATTATAAACATCTCAACTCTTTGACTCAAATCTCGGAGTGACTCGGTAATTCAAGAAACATAATCTTATGGACACGGGAGTTTTGTATAACCGACAACCACACGTGAGTTACGTGGAATACCAATGTTTGAAACCCCCGTTGGCGGAAGCATCATACTCTTTGTCAGGGAGTACGACCTTAAAACTGCAATAATCACAATCAGGCTCTCTGGCCAATAATATCATCATCAAACAACCCTACGGTGGCACATAGGTTTGGGGAAATACCAAATTTCCCTCTCGATGCTAAGTACTACTCCCCAACAAGCTCAGAGCGCGTTAGGAAATCCACCACAACATCACAAGGGTCTATCATAAAGACCATATCAAATCTCTTTATCATTTATCAAATCATATCAATTTGTGGATTCGTAACTCAATACATTTTAGCTAAAAACATTTTAATCTTCCTCAACATCAACAAGGTATCAATATATTGAACCATAACTGACTCGACATTTGGATAAGGATATGAAGACTCAATACGTAATATTTTCAACAATTTAACTCATTAAAACCATTCGGAAAATACCAAGACTCATTGCAACTTCGATATGAATATACCCAATAACTCAAATCGTCATAAGGAAGATCAAAATTTGACACATGGCTCGAAAACACTTGGAAATACCAATAATTCATTCTTGAAGTTAAAACATGGATGCATGTTCAAAATATATCAATTTTTGATATAAACACCAAGAATCCCAATATTAAATCTCAATTCATAGAACGAAAATAGTCAAATACTCATGTGATTCAAAACTTACAATTCAAATCTTTATAAGTTCATAATCGAATTAT
>NC_061121.1:196058360-196104351 GCF_002878395.1 Capsicum annuum
CATCAAACAACCCTACGGTGGCACATAGGTTTGGGGAAATACCAAATTTCCCTCTCGATGCTAAGTACTACTCCCCAACAAGCTCAGAGCGCGTTAGGAAATCCACCACAACATCACAAGGGTCTATCATAAAGACCAAATCAAATCTCTTTATCATTTATCAAATCATATCAATTTGTGGATTTGTAACTCAATACATTTTAGCTAAAAACATTTTAATCTTCCTCAACATCAACAAGGTATCAATATATTGAACCATAACCGACTCGACATTTGGATAAGGATATGAAGACTCAATACGTAATATTTTCAACAATTTAACTCATCAAAACCATTCGAAAAATACCAAGACTCATTGCAAATTCGATATGAATATACTCAATAACTCAAATCGTCATAAGGAAGATCAAAATTTGACACATGGCTCGAAAACACTTGGAAATACCAATAATTCATTCTTGAAGTTAAAACATGGATACATGTTCAAAATATATCAATTTTTGATATAAACACCAAGAATCCCAATATTAAATCTCAATTCATAGAACGAAAATAGTCAAATACTCATGTGATTCAAAACTTACAATTCAAATCTTTATAAGTTCATAATCGAATTATTTAGACATAATTCAACTTACAAAACCATATGAATCCATTAAATAATCATAATTGGCAAGCTTGAACAATTTACATATATACATAATCAAAATCTCATGGTAGGATATCTTGGAAATAAATTCATTTGCCAAACTCATAATAATCCATAATAAAAATTAAAGATACGGGGACAAGAACGGAAGAATTATTCTTGTTCAAAGCCCCACATACCTAAAAATGGAAGATGAATATGAACTTCCGACTCCGGAACTTTATTCACGAAAATAAAGGGTGCTTCTCAAAGCCCTTAATATGATCAACTTGAATCCCAAATCAATTTGAAATTTCTATGGTTCAATCAAGAGATATGGAAGGATGAAATTTGGAGTAGTAGGGTTGGGGTTTGAGCCTTAAGAAATTTTGAAGAAAAACGAGCTATTGAATGCTCTTAATGGACTTAAATTCATGGTTTAACCGGATGGATTGGAGTGGGAATGACCAAAATACCCTTAAAAATTAAATAATGTCAAATCTGTCCTTTGGTGGACTGTTTTGATAGGTTGAAGTAGATTGACCATAACTTTTTGCTCCGATGGACAAATTGGATGAAACCAATTTCATTGGAAAGAGGACTCTCATAGCTTTCTTTTGATATATGGTAGCTTACCCAGATCATTAAGTACAAGGAGTTATAATCGTTTGAAATTGACCCTAAAATTCGCCTGGCCTCAGTATTCTTTTCCTGCACATTTACTGTTCACCACTATTCACGGTTAGATCGGAATGATCGTAACTCATCGTTCGAGTGTCCATTTTGGATGATCCACATATCGTTGGAAAGATTATTTGATGCTCTACGCGATGACGGGTTGTATATCCAGAAATTTCACACAAAAAGATTATTAATCACGATAAAGAATAGAATTCAACATATTTTCGTCCGAGATCTTAACGGACTCTTGGAAATATAAAAAGGCTTTAACGATTCGACACATTTGGGAGCAAAATATTTAATGGGAAATCTCCGAGTATCACATCATCTCCCCCTTGGAAACATTCGTCCCCAAATGTCGCTCGTTGGGTTAGGAAGACAAGGAAAATTGAGGATGCACAACTAAAATAGCTTGCTGAACAAGTTTATATTTTTCTAAGATTTGGAGTACTTTTTGACGCATAAGCTCATGATAATCACAACGACATAGTTGAGTCTATTACTAAAAGAGTTGGATGAAGTAAAAATTATTAACTTCGATTTAAATCCGCATTCACAAAGAATGAGATGAAAGATCTACGATATGAAAACTCGGGATATCACAATATCTCCCTCTTGGGATCGGTTCTCCCCGAATAATACTAATTGATACACGGGACACTTTATGATCGACCCATGGCTTAATACTTGGGTCGGGAACAAAAACAAAGGCTAAATAGAATTTGGTAACTCACTTCGACGCAAATAAATCATTCTTGAAATGGTTATGCTCACGAAACTTCAAGTAGTGAGATTGGACCACATCAGAAGATGGAAGAAATATATGAATCCGTCGGAATAACTATCAAGTTGAATTTCTCGGTGCACGGACCGAATCAAGACACACTCTCATTCAATTAGGACATGATTCAAAATCTTTCCAAGGAACTTTCAGTGCTACTAGGAAGCAATTGGGTTTGGGATATGGTCTGAACAATATATATATATATATATATATTGAAATAAGGATTTATAACTTGACCCCAATTTTAAGTATGGAGCGTAGGTCGATTAGTCTTATATCAAAATAAAAGTACTAGACCCCACGTAGTACAACTCCTTACTTTTAAGCTTATCAATACACTTCGCACACCCTTTCTCCGCAATACTATTTTTCCCAAATACCATACTTACTTGATTCAATTCATAATTCTCACAAGGCATTTGCAATATTGGCTATTCAAATCTAACTAAGCCAAACTCTCTCTCCTCATTTTCAAGCTTAATTTGGAGTCACCAATTCCTCCACCTAACATCGTAACATAGCACCATTCCGAATTATAAATTTACACACATCCACATTGTTACAATTCCTCATCTCACAGATAATTCTTATTACTACTCAATCAACTCTAATCCACTTAATACTCACCATTTTCAACCATTATATTCATATCAACAAGCCTTAAAGCTTAGGGAAATATTCATAGGCATATACGTAATTCAACTTATAGCAAGGCCAAGGCTTGCAACTAATATCCTCAGACAGAGATATATTCACAATACATGAGTGCTATGCAAGATCAATTTAGAAGAGCTTTTAGCTTAGACTTCTAAATCAACATAGACGCCAAAACTTATCGATAATATAAACTTTAATCTCCATCCATATATACACACATGATGTTCAAGCCTATCTTTATAATTACGTTTACACTCCTAATCAACACCCATAAAACACCTTTTTCAAATTCTACAATCCTTTATTAAGACAACTTCCGAGCACTATTCTTAAGAAAACACTCACTAACTTTTCCAATTAACTAAGCCATGCACAAGACTTCACTTCAATAATTCCCCACCTACAAACCTAGATAAACCATCACATAACCACTTTCACAAACACAACTCGAAATGCTTCAAATAACCATGACATTCATCAAAAGCCTAGCCTCAAGCTTACTCCACGCTTGCCACCTTAGCTAAAATAAACATGCTACAATCTTTATCAACAAAAACCCGGTCACTCTCTCCTATCGTCACCACTGTTCATCCACACTCCCTCGACAAATAAAAAGTCATGAAAGGGTAGAATATGAAGGGATATTGTGTATGACTTGGTGCGGTTATTGAGGCATGAGAGCTAGGGCATCAAATGCATGAATTCAACCAGAATCAAGATTAAAGAATAAGGACACCCAGGACATAAATTGAATCGTATTGGTCGCTAAGGGTGTTGCCGGTGGACTGAACTTGAACATACAATAAAACTTAAGCACATGCATTATGAATCACGCAACTTGAGTTTGGAGTTTATAGCTTATGGAATGTCGACTTTGCCCGCTAGAAAAATTGGGACTCCATATTTTGATAGTTAGGAGAATACATGATTTCCCATGATATGCATGAATATGTATTATGATCGAGGGAATGAAACATAAGGCATGAGAAAATATCGAAGTCATTGAAAAGGCTGGGCTAAAATAGGAGCAACACCACTGCTTCTCACCATCAACTTGCAACTCACCGATACACCTACCCGAATCCCGCAATCTTAACTTAATTAATTTTTTTCTACTATCTCCCCCTTAGACTTAAGCTAACACTCCGAGTCAACGAATCACCATACAAACTCTATTCTATGGCATTCGCTTTACTCCAGGGTCCCCGGATATACCCATACACAAGATCCATAACTTAACCCGCATAAGTACACCCGCGAGCGGAAAACCCAATCTTAACATAACTCTCAAATACCTACCAACTTAAACAACTTCAAAAGTTATCATACAACAATTTATGCACTCCGCAACTTAGATTCTAGCACTTACCATTGATACATCAAACCTTCGCTAAATCATACTAACTTCTTCATGCTTTACTAACATCATATCTCAAACTAACACCCTCGTCAACCTCTAATGCCCAATTTAACTCACAATTACATCGTATACCACATATCATCATTCATACTTACCCGATCAAGGATAACACTAACCGCTTAACATTTAATAACTTAAAAAAAATCCCTATAACACCTTGAGCATACTACTACCTCAACACACAATATCACACTTGATCACAAACAAATAGACTTAAGCTCCCATACATACGGTTCAAACCTACTAAATCTCCTCCCTATCACTAATGTCGTAGCAATTCAATCATTAAATTCATTTTTCTCATCACCCGCTATACAAACTTAATAACTCACTCTGACTACGATTAACAACAATCACAACAACCATTTCCATCTATCAAACACCCTAAATATACTAGTCCACCAAAACCTCATAACGATAATAATCATCCACAATTCCATGGCCTACGCCATAATAATTTACTAACACCGCCTTCCACTACGTTTCCAAACCCCCGGTTCCAACCAATGCAAGAACAACAGAGTAAACAGACAGCTGCTAGTGAATCGAACAGGCCTCACATGGCTTCACTAAACTTTGGTTTTGTATTTTGAAAAAGGAAATAAATATCAAAATAATTATGCTAGTGAATCGAAATAAGCCCCACACGGCTTCACTAGACTTCAAGTTTTCATCAAAAGATGATCAGAAAATATTTTCAAGAAATAAAAAGCCTGGTATACCATAATCAAGAATTTGAGAATATGTGTCTCGCTTTACCTCAACTGAAAGACTCAAGAGGGATGAGGGTACATCTTGAAAGCTATAGAATATTTGTTAGTAAGCCCAGGAATATAATCAAGAGAGGAAATTGGAACTAGTTAATCACCCTATCTCAACATTAGTACACGGATAAGGAAAATACAAAATCACATCATGAATTCTAGGGAGAAATCCAAAAACACTTCCGACATAGGCTTAATGCACAACCTTCAAGAACGTACATATGACATCTCAATTTTTTGAAACTCAAGAGAACTAATGAAATCATTTTTTTCTAGCTCACTTATAAGTCCGTAATATCAGAGGAGATTATCTAAGAAAGCACCATCTATAAGGATTTACGCTTGACTATATTCGGTATTTTAGAACAAGGCGAAATGGCCCAATTTATGTAAGATATGAACCCATATGAATTTCTTAAGGAACCTTTCCACAGCATGATCTACGACTTGAAAGAAAGGGAATATTTTCTTAAATGCCTCGTCGCCTCTCGAAGAAAAGTACAGACGTCTTTGTACCGGTCCACAAGACTCTACTAGACACTGCTTCATAGACACCCTAGGACACTTGAACTCTGTGCTTTGATACCAAGCTTGTAACGCCCCAAAATTAGATCCCGAGATGTCACACGGTGCTTAAGGTCACAAGTGACCCTAAGCTAACCCTTCATCTGGCATAAGCCAAAGCAACTGAATAAAATACATAAAATAGAAGGAATAATGCGGAAACAACCCATAACTTAGTCTGACCAACATGAAAGTAAATTTACACGATAACAATTCTGCTCATATATATACAAATCTAAAACTGAATACACTGACTACTAGTGGCTGTCTATGAAGCCTCTACTAGCATTGACCAATGATAGCCGGGTCATGACTCTCAACTACCCCTACTCAATACGACTGAATACAGAAAATACAATACACCTCAAATCTGAACAACTCAAGTCCCTGAATCAAAAGGACTAATCACCTGCCGATCGAGAGCTGCGACCCAGCTGAACATGATATGTGCACTACAGCTTGTACCTATAGTTTGGTAAGAATATAGCCCATGGAAATATGTGGGTCAGCACTTTGAAATGTACTAAGTATGTGGGGGTGTATGCAACAATATAAGTAGTATAATCAATTTCATGAAAATATGCATACGGACAATGATGACTCACTTGGCTTGAGTTATATCAAATCATACTTTTCATAATTTCATAATAAACAGTTCATATGATAAAATCTCGTAATCCACGTAAATTATTATAAATCATAAATTATGATAAATCATTCTAAATCATCAAAAATTATCATATTTTCAAAAATCATCATAGGTAATTATGAATCATCATAAATGACCATAAAACATCATAAACATCTCAACTTTTTGACTCAAATCTCAGAGTGACTCGGTAATTTAAGAAACTTAATCTTATGGACACGGGAGTTTCCTATAACCGAAAACACCATGTGAGCTACGTAGAATACCAACGTTTAAAACCCCAATTGGCGGGAGCATCATACTCTTTGCCAAAGAGTACAACCTTAAAACTGCAATAATCACAATCGGGCTCTCTGGCTAATAATATCATCATCAAACAACGCTACGTAGCACATAGGTTTGAGAAAATACCAAATTTCCCTCTCGGTGCTAAGTACTACTCCCCGACAAGCTCAGAGTGCGTTAGGAAATCCACCACAACATCACAAGGGTCTATCATAAAGACCAAATCAAATCTCTTTCTCATTTATCAAATCATATCAATTTGTGGATTCATAACTCAACACATTTTAGCTCAAAACATTTTAATCTTCCTCAACATCAATAAGGTATCAATGCATTGAATCATAACCGACTCGACATTTGGAAAAGGATATGAAGACTCAATATGTAATATTTTCAATAATTTAATTCATCAAAACCATTCGGAAAATACCACAACTCATTGTAACTTCGATATGAATATACTCAATAACTCAAATCGTCATAAGGAAGCTCAAAATTTGACACATGGCTCAAAAACACTTGGAAATACCAATAATTCATTCTTGAACTTAAAACATGGATACATGTTCAAAATATATCAATTTTTGATATAAACACCAAGAATCCCAATATTAAATCTCAATTCATAGAACGAAAATAGTCAAATACACATGTGATTCAAAACTTACAATTCAAATCTTTATAAGTTCATAATCGAATTATTTAGACATAATTCAACTTACAAAAACATATGAATCCATTAAATAATCATAATCAGCAAGCTTGAACAATTTACATATATCCATAATCAAAATCTCATGGTAGGATATTTTGGAAATAAATTCATTTGCCAAACTCATAATAATCCATAATAAAAATTAAAGATACGGGGACAAGAACAGAAGAATTATTCTTGTTCAAAGCCCCACGTACCTAGAAATGGAAGATGAATATGAACTTCCAACACCAAAAACCCTTAACATGATCAACTCGAATCCCAAATCAATTTGAAATTTCTACGGTTCAATTAAGAGACATGGAAGGATGAAATTTGTAGTAGGGTTGGGGTTTGAGCCTTAAGAAATTTTGGAGAAAAATAAGCTATTAAATGCTCTTAATGGACTTAAATCCATGGTTTACCTGGATGGATTGGAGTGGCAATGACCAAAATACCCTTAAAAATCAAATAATGTGAAATTTGTCCTTTGGTGGACTGTTTTGATAGGCTGAAGTAGATCGACCATAACTTTTTATTCCTATGGAAAAATTGGATGAAACCAATTTCATTGGAAAGAGGACTCTCATAGATTTCTTTTGATATATAGTAACTCACCCAGATCATTATGTACAAGGAGTTATGATTGTTTGAATTTGATCCTAAAATTCGCCTGGCCTCAGTATTTTTTTCCTGCACATTTACTGTTCACCACTATTCACGGTTAGATTGGAATGATCATAACTCATTGCTCGAGTGTCCATTTTTGATGATCCACATATCTTTTGAAAGCTTATTCGATGTTCTATGCGATGACGGGTCGCATATCTAGAAATTACACACAGAAAAATTATTAATTATGATAAAGAACAGAATTCAACACATTTTCGTTCAAGATCTTAACGGACTCTTGGAAAGATAAAAAGGCTTTAACGACTCAAAACATTTGGGAGAGAAATATTTAACGAGAAAACTTCGGGTATCACAGTATCCCCATGAATGGTCCCCAATATAAGTAGCAACATGAATTAGAGATACCATAAGACTAAGGGATTCCCGAGTACCCTTACCCTCCAAGATACATATGTACAGTGTACTTAGAGGATTCCTGCATACCACATAGTATCATAAAAAATGTCGCCATGCCTTACCACATAGTTTCAAGTGTTCGTTCATTGAACTCCCACTTTTATGGTAATTAAAACCATTTCCAATCAACCAATCCATTATACCATTTATTATTTACCAAGGCTACGAGTAATGGTATCATCATACCAACTATAACATACAAGTATTGTCCTTAGCCAAACTTTTTAAGGTAAAGGAATTCCCCTGTACCCATTTATCAAGTTAACTTGGGGGAGTACTATGTACCCCATAAGTGTTCCATTATTAAGATGCTTGGAGGATTCCCATGTACCCCACAAGTGTTCCATTAACATATTTACTTGGGGGATTCCATTATACCCCACAAGGAGTTAAATTAACCATAACCATGGCCACAAAACAATTTTATTTAAACTATTCCAAACCATTTAGCCATTTAGGGTTCCATTACAAAGTTTAAACCATGCAATAGTTCTATTAAAATCCAACAATGTAGTGAAAACATTCCCATAGGCACTTTATCAAACATATTGGGAGCATAGTATTTCCAAAACCAAAGCCAATCACCAAATAAGCATTCCCATGAAACTAATTACCCAAAACCACCATTAAAGCATATAAAGACATAATGAAAACATGAAAAAACCATAACCAAGCATTTATAACCAAAACCCCCAAATTATATTTGAGAATTTAAATCCATACAATAATTACACCATGAAAAAATTTATTTAAAACCATGCCTTCATTTGGAACTAACAATGAGGGAAGATAATATTCCTTATACACAAGGATTTCAGAGAGTAACTTGATAATTGAGCCCTTTGAAGAACACATGTAGAAACCCAAGCCTCCAATCTTCAAGAGAGAGTTTAGGAGAGTATTTAGAGTGTTTATATCTTTAACAAGTGTTGTGAGAGGCCACCGAGGGTTATATAATATGATGACATAAGGGTTTTGGGGTAGGAAATATCCAGACTACCCTCACTTAAAAGCTAGAAACCAAGTCCCAGGAGGGTACGACTCACCTATGTAAATTGTACCCTAGGGTACTAGTGGTACCCTAACTCATACCACATACCTCCCCAAGACTCTCCATAATGATTCCAATACGACTACACCAACCTAAATCATACCTTAGGGTACAAATGGCACCCCAAATCGTACCCACCAACCATACCTTGGATAGATTCCACAAGACCAACTAATAAGCAACATACGTCTTGGAATTGCACCCCTTGTATCCTTCTATATAACTCGTATCTTGTTGATTTGTACCTTGGGTAGTAACCAATCCAACCCTACTGTCTAATGTATGAGTGAGCCATCAAGACAACCCCCAACCTGTATCCAAGTGTACGATTGGTACCCTTAAGTAGTACTAAGTCCAGTAAGTCCAAAAACCAAGGAATTTTGCAAGGGACCAAAACCTAGGGTGTTTAAGTAACTAAATAAAGGGAGAAATTAATAAGGTATCAAAGGTTAGGATGAATAGTTGGGGGTGGGCTATGCTACCAGGTATAGGTGCAAGTTGTAGGTGATGGTCTGTGTAATTAGAATAAAACTTAAGTTATATTTGTTTGATAACTGTCCTTCACATTACTTATTATGATGCTTGTTGAATAAAAGTGAATAACTAATTAATATCTTATGTGTTAATCATATGCAATGAGGTTATATGAAAGTTGTTAGATTTTATAAGTGTAGGCATTTATCATTTGGATTATAATTATTGTGATATCTGTTATTATTATGGGATTTACCTGTATATGGATATGTTCACAGAATTATATTTATTATTTGTAGGAGGTACTTGTATTTTGGCCTTTTTATGGGATTGGTTGGTATAAGGTAGAAGACACTTGAGGTTTGTATTTTGGTACATGAAGAAAAGATCATCCCCTACAGGTCATGGATAGTGGATGATCAAGAGACCCGTAACATATATGTACATGTATTTGGTGAGTATGGTAGTTCCTTAAGTGAATTGGGATTTTGTATTTTTATTTGATATTATGTTGGCTCTTTGAGTGGAATGGACTTATGTGTTACCTGATTATATGGTGGTTTCTTGAGTAGATCGATCTTATCTCTTACTTGATAATGTGGTGGATCCTTAAGTGCATCGGGCTTATCCATTGCCTAACTATGTGTTAGTTCCTTGAGTGCACTAGGCTTATTTATCTACTCAATATTTATGTATAAAGGTTCCTTGTGAGAACTGAGTTATATGTCTAATTTCTATATTTGGTTTCTAGGTATAAACTGAGTTTCTTTATTATTGTATATAGAATTTAGTGGATAAATTCTTGGGTGGTCCGGGTTAATTGTAAGGGTTGTATAATTTGGTGTCACCTTATGACTAACCAAGACATAGAAGTCATAATCATCTGAATCATAGTTGTTGACTTAGAAACCTATGTGGAGTGATCATGCTGGCTTGAGTTGGTGTCTATGTTAACTCAATAGTGGGCTAGGTAAAGATTATATGGCAATGTCTTGTTAATTTTCCCCTGTAAAACCTAAAATAGATTTCTACCATGTCTTGTTAATTATTCCCCATAAAACCTAAAATAGATTTCTATATTTTAGGAGGTTGGTGTACAATCAAAATTGTGGGACAAGTGTACGTATCATAAAGGTATTAATAGAGGAATTGTTGCAGGTAATAAACTTTAGGGTGTAATATTATTGAGCCTATTTGTAATTGTGGGACCAGATTTGGCTTGATGACATAGCGGACAGTCGATGGTTAGGGCTGAGTTGATTAATAATGAAATTTTTTTGATAATAAGAATTGTAAATAAACCATAATGTTACAAGAATTTTAAAGGAAAAACCTCGAGCCAAAGAACTCTGAAGTTGTATGCTTCTTTCTAAATGTTTAAGTGATGTTTTTATAATTTAATTCGGATCAACCGTTGTAGCTTTTCAATACATTTTATTTGTATTAATACTATTCTTCTTATACCATTTTATGGGATAGTATGATTTCAGGATCAGTAGGTGCTTCATGCTTGATATAGTAAAGATATCCAACAACCTCTATTATTATTTCCATGGTAGAAGCTGTGACTTTCGTTTTATACTTTCTCTTAGATGATCTTCTACCTGTTTAGACTAATTTATTGGGAAGGGTTACTATTATATTTTTAAGATTTTCATTTGTATTTAATTGATTTTTAAACTGGTTGTAATATAAAGTTTTTCATTATTTTCTTATAGAATTCCACATACCTTTTCAAAGGGCGGTAAGAATTCTCCTATCTAGGTAGATCAAAGGTGGTGTTCGTTTGATCTATCAAATATAAAAGATAAATTTTTAACAAAGGAGGAGATACATGTATTCAATATAAAAGATAAACTTTAATTGTGATTGGTCACAACTGTGAAACTACCAGTTACATTATCAAAGAAAAAAAAGAACTTAAAACACAATATGAAAAAACTACTAGAACTAACGACTCAACATCTATCAAATTCTTGTTATCTAATGGAACGTAAGTACATTGAGTCTTAGGCGGGTATTAATTTTCACCAACATATCCATCAAGTACCTTATTCAACCCATAGTTCCTAAGTGTGACACATATGTAGTTCGATGAAGTTTGAAATTAAAATCTAAAGAAGGTATTTCAACCTCGTCACTTAAAAACTCAGCATATGCAACAACATACAGTCAATAATCTTTGTAATATATAAGTATATATATGTTATGTAGATTAAATTGCTTATGTAAGACCAATATATTGAAACTAAAATTTGATACATACAAGGTTCCACTTGACTGTTGGACAATACCATCAACATATTAAATATCAAATGGATGTCGGTCAGACTTTTTCTGTTATGCTTCAATTAGTGACCAGTTTTTTCCTTCTTTCTTGTCAATAAAATCAGTCATTGTCAAGTAAATCAACAATATTCAAGCAAGCTATTGTATTTCAAATGGATTAGCATTGTGGCTTTTGATTGAGTCGTAGACATGAATACATGTTTTCTTTAAAAGTACAACTGCCAACACCCAATGAAAAGCTCCCTTACAGTAGATTGAGATGTATACCTTATCAAAAAAATGCCATGACATACCATACGATATCCTTAGAACATCATTCATCACAAATGGATGGCTTTTCTACTGCAATCTTCTTTGAACGAGATTGGTTTTCTTGAGATCTAATTACTGGAGTGGATAAGTTTAGATTGTACCTGTTGTATACATCATAGATATATGTTTTGAACAGATAATCAATTGTGGTATATTTATAATTATTGGTGGTCTCCAACTTTGTCTTGTTGCACAGATAAAAAAATATCACATGAATATGTGGTACATAATAATAAAATGTATCTGATATATCTCAAGTAATTTAAAGGCAAACACACGCACATACATTTGTATGTGTGTATGTATACATGTATGTATGTATGTATGTATGTATGTATGTATTATAAAATGTACGTATGTATTATAAAGACTTGGTAAACATCTCAAATGAATATACCATTTAAATTTATTTCATACATAAACCTTGAGAAGTTGTTTGATACATAATTAAATTAGAGTTGTTTGTTTTTAAACTCAACATTTGTCATATAAAAAGTATATAACAAATGACAAAACAAACATATAATTAAAACTTATTGATTTTAAAATGCCTGGTATACAAGTCGTTAATATATTCTAAAGAAATATATCATACTATACCTCATCATACCAACATGTTGACATGCGGTAAAAACAGTTCTTTTTCTTCAAACATTGCAAAAACAAAATTAATCTTTGACTTAAGTTACATATGTAGACTTGTAATATTAATTATTATCTTTCTTGAATATGGATTATATATATATATATATCAAGAACAAATTATTCAAAAGTGGTTCATAAATTTTGTGACCTTCGAAACAATGCTTCAACTTTTTAATAGTCTGGATTAGATCTTTATTTTTTGAATTGGAGTTAAACTCAGTGATGTATAGAGATTGAAATATTTTTCAAGGCTTCAAAGACTTTTGAATTGGTGTCTTATTGTCATCTGATTTCAAACTTCTAGTCTCATAATCTATGACATGATTTGAAGAGTACTATCACTCATGTAAAATTGAATATCAATGATGCCTTGTCGGGTGACTGCAGTCAATGTTGTAGCAGCTAAAATTAATATAATAACTTTAAGATGTGTATGAATGACATTATTTTTTGAAAAAAGTTGTCTGCACCATCAGTAGCATCATCATGTTGATTGTCAACTATTCAGTAATTATGTGACAGATTGAACTAAAATTGTCTCCAGCATTTTTAAAAAGTAACTTGAAATATCAGGTGCATTCTTTTCCTACTGAATATGTATAACCACACGAGACTATTATCTGACATTCCATACAACTGTCATTTTTCAACGAAATGTGAGGATCCAAATGAGTTCTTGATGAGCTTAAAGGGTTTTTGTCTTTTTACAACTAGAATGCTTTTTTTTTAGTCTTAAAAGCATTGCCACTAATTTTTTAACGGACCATCAATTCTTAGCTACTTAGGAACCGGGGGGAGGGGGGGTAGGGGAACCAATATCCCTATAAATTTTTTTGATCAGTTCTGTAGGCGGTGGGGTACTGAATCTCTGAATCTATCATGGATTATTATAGTAGTGTAAAACCCCTTACAATTTTGATCATTTTATTTTGATCATCTGACATGTATAATATCAATTTTTGGCTTGAAATATGTTTAGGGGCGTTAAAAGGGAGTTTTGGGAAGGTTTTGGACTTTTTGCAAGGGGTTCGAGGTAATTTTGGGATCCAAGGCAGTAAGCCTCCCATATTAAGTCCGTGTCTCGGAGGTTAACGTTCATGATATTGGCATGGAACGGAGCCTAATCTCCATGATATTGGCGTGCCACAATGCTATTTTAAATTCATTTTGTTTTTTATTTTTTTCATTTGGGGTGAGAGGATTTTGGTCTTTTTATTCCTTGTACGACCTTTAAACATAAAATAACCCTATTTCCTTTAGTTTTCAAAGATAAAATCATTCTCTTTCCCTATAAAACTTAAAACCCAATAACACTCAAGGGTTTTACATAGAATTCACTATTCAAGCTCCAAAGTTTTAATTGTTTTGAATTCTTTGTATAGTTTAGGCATATTTCTCTTTCTCTAATTTTAATTTTACATTGTGGAATTAATTAAATGAATTTTCATGTGATTTAATTGTGGATTTTGAAATTGATTTGAGGGGTATTGGTTGTTACTAATTGAATTACTTATTCCATATTCTAAATTAATTATTAATGCTTTAAATTGATATTTTTGGGACTAAATTGGTGTATGGTATACATGGTTGGAATGGGGGACAAAGCTTTCCCTAAGTTGATGGAATTTTGGCTTGACAATTGCATTAACCTCAACCTACTTTGTAAACTTGATTTTGAATATGGAAAATTGTGTGATTTAACTTGTTTTGATCCCAATGCATCACATTAAAGGATAAATGAATGAAATAATTTTCGGCGACTTTAGTGGCCTTGGTTTTGGATTTTAAATGGAACTTGGGTTTCCTAGTTGGTTATGTGAATTTGGTTTGGTATAATTAATTTATCTTGAAGCATATTGGTATGACGATACAAAGTGGTAAATGCCTTAACGAATGACTCCTGGGTTAATGGTTGTTTAATTTGCAAATTATTTTAATTTAGTCTTAAAGGGAATTGTGTAGCTAACCGTGAAAGTTTAAGTACCAGAGGAATAAACACTAAAAACCATATTTACCGGTATTGGGGGTTTTATATGACCATATATATATAAATATATATGTATTGGGATGGCTGTTGCCTTGATGGATTTAGTTTTCCTTTGATTTTCCTTGGTTCATGTGATAAACATGCACTAAGGCCCTTCTAGTAGGGGGAGATAAACCCATACAACCCCTGGGTTCCTTTAAGATGAATCGAGCTACATAGTTTAGCGCCATTCTTTAAACTCTCATGTTCATGCCCCTTGGCCCTATCTTGGCATCCTATATATATGTATATGAATGTGGTGCATATGGTTTATGACTGCATTTTAGTAATTGCATTATATTATCCTTATTATATGAGTTACTTTGAAGGATTTTCTGTTGCTCTAGTGCATAGTTAGGTGGTTAAGATCGTCTATTGAGTTTTTGTGAAGTGGTGAGCCTCCATCCTTTAGAAGGCCTTGTCATTTCATTATTCTTTTTTTATTGTCATAGTACTTTTTGATTCTTTTTGGTCATAGTCTGGGTCATGTCCTGACTTAGATGTTATTCTGGTTTTTGGGGCATTCATGGACAAGTGTGGGTTGGATTATTGGTTTTGACTCTTTGAACATTCATTTTGACTTATTTATCTTTTATTATTGTCTTGATTGTCTTCTACTCTATTAAGATTAATAAGCTCTTAAGGTTAGACTCAGGGGCCCATCTCCGGTCCAAGGTGCGCTTGAGATACCCTTCATGACTAGGCCCTAGTTTAGGAATGACAAGCTTGGTATCCGAGCATGGTTCAGGGTTGTAGGGTGCCCATAAAGACGTGTTGAGTAGAGTCCCTATTATAGGTGTGTAGCGCGCCACACTTATAAGGGGATGCTATAAGGCATTTAGGAATGTTTCTAGTTCTTGCGTTGTATTTTGGGTTACAGAGTCTAGTGTTATGAAATTTCTCGAACTCCCCACTTCAATGTGTTTCAGATCATGCCTTCCCAAAGATCTGACGGTCGAAGAAACTTGCTGGAAGCTTTGTTCCACCTGAGGAAAATATGGAGGGCACTTACCCTATTTATGGAGTGCAGACCCTATCTAAGGTCCTTGCAACTAACTGTGCCGCCTCACGTAGAGTTTTACCAGTACTTAAGAGTCCTCCATGAGCTTCTCATGTTGGTGATACTTATGCTCAGTCAATTTAGGGAGATATCTCTAATGCAATATTCTGTTAGTCTATTCATATGCTTACTCAGTTTGTGGCATCACAATCTCACCGGTCTGATTATGCTGGTTCTGTTGCTCATTCGTTTGAAGTCACTCAGGTTGGAAAGTTTATATGGTTGAATCCCCTAACCTTTATAGCCTCTAACATTGAGGATATTTGACATGACTTGAACCAGGGCCTTGTCGTAAAGGGCATCTCAAGTCCAACAAGGATTGGAGACCACCGATGATACACAATCCAATCAACCAACACATACCCCAAGTCAGATGATCTCCAAGCATATAATAAGATAGAGTAATTTAAATTGTAATGAATTTGGGATAGGTCTATAATCAAGACCAACCCAAACAACACAATGGTTGGGTACCTACAAATCACCATGCTCCAGCCTATCATTACTACACCCACTATATGGATTTCCTTACCAAAACTAACACCCTTAATCACTATCACAAAGGTTTTCACCACACCTCTACTCCATAATTATTTCACATGACAACATTAATCTCATTCTTCCATCTACACTCTTAACCTTAGCTCTAGTAGTCACCCTAGAATTTCACAACAAAGGATATTTAATCTCTCATCCAAAATATCACTATGCCAATAAGGTTACACTATCCTAACATAAGAAGGGTCACTGAGGATCTAAAGTTTAAATGTCAAGAAGGAGGGGAAGGGGGTTTACTTCCCAATTACAATCCCTATCTATCATACTACCTAAAGTGAGACTTACGAAATAAGATACAGTACTATGAGTGCATCTTCAAAGAAACCACCAAGGTTATAAATTGAGAATTACTCTGACATAAGCACATCATAATATGAGTCCTTAGGACTGGGCTCCAGAAGAAACATTAGTGCATACATCATAGGTAGTGTAACATAAAGCCGAGATTCATATTCTGAGAATAAAGTGAGGATTGCAACTTGAAATTACTATTTCTTAGAACCAGGCATGACTAACACATGAATATATGAATCCTGAGTATCATGGCATAGATTTTGAACACCTGGAAGCTCATATTTCTAAGGACCATTATTGCATTTGATTCAGGGGTTGTAGTATGAACATATGCGACACATAAAATGCAGACTTTAGGCATAAGCACTACTAGAATGCGTGTAGTACTAGTAGAGTTCCCTTTTAATGGAAATAGGACGGAGTCGCTAAACCTGGAGTATATTCACCTCGACTTTCCATAGAAGTATACTGCTAGCAGAAATTTAAGATTAGCTCTTCGATCTCCATCTTAATACACCTACAAGCACAACACTTCGCTCTAAGGGTAATTACTATGGACATGTACTAAGGACACTTGGCTCTTTTATACTTAAAACATCACCAATACAAATTCTACCTGGGGTCCATCATAGCCCTACAAATCTCATGCCCTAGCCTATTCAATGACTTAGCCCCAATCCATCAGCTCAACCTAGAACTCCAGCCCTTATGTAATAACTTTTACACTCCTATATCTCCTGAGTCATCAACCTTGTCTCTTCCACATACCCCACCAAGCCTACCAATCTACCCCCACAACTCTCACATAGCTATCCTTGAACTAACATACTCTCTTTCTCAAAATCAATATCTAAGGTTCAAACTTAGTGTCTATCAATGATCATGCACTACTGATAATCCTCAAATTACACTCTTGAATGGGTGTAATCAATCATTGTCAATATAAAACCCAACTAGGTTGGGGTTGAATCCCACAGGGAATAGGGTGTGAACTTTAATTTGTTTACGAAATGCTTTACTGATAGTTTACTATTTTAGAAAGATGGGTTTTTAAGTTTCACAGAAATTCAAATGTCACTTTCAATACTTCAGTATTTGTAATCAAGATAAATGGGAAACCAGAGTTATGTTCACCATGGCTTTTGGGGGTTGACAGATACTAGGTAATAATTGGGATTCTTGAAGTACGTAGAACAATAGACTATCCTTGACTATGATACTTTCTGACTTATCTCTCGACCTCACCTGACAATTTATTATCTAATTCTATCAAACTTAGATAACTTATCTATTTCCAATAGGATGTTATCTCAGTTAGATTAATCCAGTTATGACATCAATCATTAAACAGAAGGTTGGTTGCTTCCGAGTCCTTGTTGATAATTCACAACCTCTAGTCTATTTCTACGTTAGAAGCATATAAAGCCTAAGGCATAATCTAATGTTTGCAACCACTAGATTTCAGTTAAAACAACAGAATTTAAAGATGTTCTACTACTCTTTGAATCCGTTAAACACCTAGCATCATATCAAACCCTAATCCATGGATCCCATAACTTCGGCTAATGGAATTAGCCACTCATGATTTGATGAATGAAATAACAAGTTAAATTCATGATGATAAGGATCAACTTGTGAATGGATGAAGAACAACAAGTAGTTCCTTCAATTTAATCATAAGGTGGATGAACAAAAATAGTTGATAAGAAACAAGAAGAATAATTGATGAAAAAGAGCAATGTACGTCCCGCTCTTCTCAGAGTTAATGTCTCATAGATAATGACCAATTCTATTTAAAAACTCTAAAACAAGTCTTTAAATAGTCAACCCTAAATAAGGAAACAAAATTAAAGTTTCAGTTTTCTCTTCGGATTAGACGACGATGCTTTTGATGGCGCGTCAGACACCTGACGAGGTGTGCGAGATGTCGTCAAAGATTTCAGTGAATTGTTATCTTCTGACTCTTAAGCTGGTAATCTTGATGGAGTATCAAAGATCTTGACGGTGCTTACAAAATGGCATCACACTTTACTGGAAATCAGCATACTCTGCCCTCTGGTTGACGACAATTTTGACGAGATGTCATATATTTGACGGCCCTTCCGAATCATCATCACAATTCATCTAATCTTCTCAAGTTCTGTCTAATCTTGACGGTGACTTTGATAGCCTATCCATTGTATGACGGCGCTTCAAAATGATCGTCAGATATATTTCAGCTTATTTCCACCAGATTTCAACTATTTTATTGTTTTTTCCTTTGGTTTCCTACTCGATCACTTGTATCTGCATTAACACATAAAAACGATGAAAAATAATAAAAGTTGCTTAAGACTTCACAATCATTCAGAGTTAAAAGCTTCAAATATGTTAGCATCATGTCACACATCACCACCCTCAACTTAAACAATTGCTTGTCCTCAAGCAACCAAAACATAACTAGGAGTAAACAAAGTACAATTCGGCAGCTAACTACTCTCATCAGTTCAAAATACATTCACCATCTCCATGATCAATCAGAATAAAATCAACTATGTCTAATATTTGAAAACAACCATGTAACTTACAATCATCTAGATATGGCAAAAATCTCAGTAATAATAACCTAGCACATACCCAAATTACATTCTCCGAACAAAGTAGTTAATAGCAACATACTTGGTGTGCCCTCACAATAAAGAAATCCCTTTTTCACTTAGATTTACATCTATTAAAATAGGGATGAACGTAAGACTCACTCTCAGAACGAAGTTCCAATATTGTGCATTGAATGACATAGGCTTGCCCTTATAGTTAGTACCAAAGTTTTCAGATAAGTCAGTTAGGATCGTTATATGGCTTTTCTAAGCTTGTAACGTAGGATAGGGGCTAGTATGACATTCAAGGGTATTTCATAGTGACTACACCTCCTTGGCACTATATTTACTCACGGGGTTTCAACTTTTGACCTTCTTTTCTTCCCTCTTTTATTTGTCAAGTATTCTCAAGATTGGTGCTGTCTGATCAAGCATTAGACCAACTTTTTCAGTTTTCTCTTTTCACTTTTCTTTTTCACTACACGCAACTTGTTATTCATTTTACTTATTTTACCTCTCTTCATACTCATAATGCATCACACATCCCTATAGTAGCCACCCTTAACTTAGGCTATTTGCCTAAGTCAAGGTGCACAGTGTCCAAGGAGGACCAGGGCCAAAAAAGGTTCATTGTGATGTAATGGGAAGGTGAAAAGTGTACAAGAAATAATTAGGATATTTAGGCTCAAAAAGGGATCAAGGGATATTGTTTACACTTGGATGGTCATTTAAGATAAAATGGGTTAACATGCAAAAATGGCCTATGATCCTTTCCTAAACGCCTATCCTATGACTATGGCATGACTAACTGGGCAAGTTCTAGATTCAACGCACAATGGGAACTAAGTAACACCTTACACGCACATGGTACACAAGTATATAGCACATCACTACTCATCCGTTTTATGAATTTGTTTTCTATAGGTTATTTATTTGCCACGCTAGTGCCATAAATAGATACACTGTGGTCACACTAGATGCACTTCACACAATTTGTAGCATATCAAACCACTGGAGAGGTACTCAAAATTCACAAAATGAGCTAACTGCCTTAAGTATTTGCCATACTCCTAATTATCCACAGAACGTGTTACAATAACATTTTTCCTATACCCTCAACTTAAAATCAAGAAATAAAAAGCACCAAGGGTTAGGATATACCTGAAAATAGTCAAGACTGTGGATCCTGGGTCTCCGACCATACCATTGCATCATCAGCTATCTTTTATCCCACTCGTAGCATCTGTCATTGCAGTAGCTGGAGCCTGGCTCGATGAAGCACCTGCAGCTCTAGCTTTGATGGCTGCTTTCTATTTCTCTGTGTTAGCTAGAGACTCCAGTCTTGCCCTTTTCAAGTTCTCCTTCTCTGCCTTCTTCTTTGCTTTCTTTTTAGCCTTTCTCTCTTCTTCATTATCAAGCTCATCTCTTTTGCTTTTGCCTTTATTTTCCCCCTTTTTCTTCTTTTTCTTTGGGGAATCCGCAGTAAGATTAAGTATAGGAATATCTTCCTCTACATCATACATGACTGATCCTGTTGGCATCATAATTTGGTGCTGCTGTAGCATCCCAACCTCAGCCTTTACCTTGTCCAATGCAGCCCTGAATGTAGCGAGATCAGCATCTGTTATCTCTCTTACTCGAGCATCAAGTCTATTCTCAAGATCTGCCACCCGCCCAGGAAAGGTCATGGAATATTGTAGTGCAACATCGAGTGCAGCTTTGACTCTTTTGTCTACAACAGCAGCAAATTGTTTGGCGAAGGCCTGTAGTTGCACCTCGCACCAATTCACTTGCCTGGCCACCTTCCTGATATCAATCGGCAGAAATGCCAACCTTATTATTATTGGAGGAATTGAAGCAGTCGGGTCACTTTGAGGCACTGAACTTTCCTGAGATGAATATGCTGGTGGTGGTGGTGGTACAGTTTTGGGCTTTGCACCCCTACATCTGGTGTTGCAACAGTCTCGGTGACTGGAGGATCTGCTGCACCAACTGCATCTTGATCAAGTCGCAAGCCCGACTGAATTTTATTTTTGCTGACAGGGTTATGAGTCTTTTTGGCATTATCTCATCATCAATACCTAAAATCTCAGGTACATGATCTGCTTCACACAACCTAGTAATTAGACATGAGAATAGATATGCAGCATCGGGTCTTACGAGTCGAATCTTGATCTCTTCCGCTATAATTTCTCTAAAATCCAAGGGGGTTTTATCTATCAAGCTTACAACCAATATTGCTCGATCATCCCCTAATATGTTGTCTCCCTCAATGGGTATCAGATGAATCCGTATTAAACCGCACCAAAACCTTGCCTCTGAATTTAGAGACGCTTTGGTAATATTTTTTGCTAGATTATTCAACCACTCTGGTTCCCCATCTGCTATGAGAGTTGCTAGCTACTTGCGCTAATTTTCTCGATGCTTCAACCGAGCATAGAATGAGGTGAGATGGCTTATGGGATGAATGCTGGACCATGAAGAAACCTTTTTATGGTGGCATGTAATACATCCACCCTCACTCCACGTACTGCAACTTTGGTCAAAAGAGGCCTATCTGAAGTTCTATCCACTTCTTTGCACATATTTTCCACCATATCCTAGTAGTTCGCATAGAACTCCCAAACCAACGAAGGACAGTAAACACCGCTTCCCCTAGTAGTCCACTCCAGACCATACTCGTTGTGTTTATGTATTACTTTAGGGCATCTGATCAACCCTGTAGTGATAATCTTCTTCTCCTCTAGAATTGGCCTTCTAGCACTTCATCGATCTGTACTGTAAAGTCCATCCAAATAGATCATTTTAGCCCCAGGGATTTGACATCTCACATTGTTCCTAACCTCGAGGTTTGTGCATTTCACCAAATTTCCCCTTACTGGAGAATCCTTATCACCTTGTTGCTCTAAATATGGTGATTCAGACTCAGTTTTTTCACCTTCGAGCCTCTCAGAATCTTCAGTTTCAACTTTTTGTTCAATGCTCTTAGACCCTTGCTCAGTGTGTTCTGATCCTTGTTCCTCTGAAGCTTGCTCAGGTGAGGTTGTCACCTCAGTATCATCAATATCTTCAACCTCAATAGGCTTAGGTGGAGCCGGAGTGTTTGGACTAGTCCTCTTTCTTTTCCATCTGAGCAAAGGCTCCTCGTCTTCATAATCAGAGTCCTCATTGACAAGTTGTCGAGGTACACTCTCTTTAGCTACTTTCTTTGGTGTGGTTGGATTCTTCCTCTTGGGTTCCATGCTCATTTCTATACAATTTAGAAATCCTCAATTAGTACTCATAATCAAACAAGAAAAGAAGAAGGATCACCTCAGTTTAACATCAACACTGTTTTTAGTTCCCAGGTTTTAACGAACTTTTTGATTTTCCATCACAAGTTTCAAAAGTATCGGCAACCTTTTCCAGAATCTGTAAAATTTTCTTTGCTTTTGACGGCATTTTTGAATGGCCGTCACACAGGTGAAAGGCCGTGAACATTGCCATCAAACAATATTATAACTTCTAACTTCTTTTTACTTAATTTTTCTTCTACCATTATTCTTAATTTCAACTTAGGTCCTATTTTTTACTGAGATTTCCATGAAATTATACCCCATTCTCCTACAAACCCTAGTTTTTGAAAGAGCTTGAAGAATGTCAATGGGTTCATTCCACTCCTTTGAAACCAAGGTCTCTTATAGTTCACAATTGATCTAGAAAAAATAAAGTTGATGTTTTTCTCATACCTGAGTGTTGACACTTAGTTGATGCACTTTGAGCACTTAGAATTTTGAGTAAAAGAAAACTAAGATGAGAGAGAGAGAAGGTTTCTTGACTTAATCCTCAGGCTTTAACAAGGAAAGTTTTAAAATTTTTGCCTTTAATGGAAATAAATTTGACAAAGAAAGGTAAATAACTCACTAACGAAGAAAATTAAAACTAATAGGAAAAGACCTATGGTACGCGGGAATGTGAACAGCTGTGGCTGGGCCGGGTTAGCACAAAATTTTTAAGCTGGCCTCAACTCCTTTGATGACATTTTTGACGGTGTATCAGCTACCTGATGGCACTTCAAAAGTGTCGTCAGCCTTACCAGAATAGGGCTTTGACTTGAGTATTTTGATGTTATTTCTCACGGCTTGTCATACTTGTGAAGCCCATCAAAATTAACGTCAATCCTTCTTAAGTTGATTGAAACCAATTCACCTTCTTTGTATGATTCTTAGCTACAAATATTAAAAAAACAAGTGCAATAAAATTAAAACATTGGGTTGCCTCCCAAACAACGCCTGATTTAATATTGTGGCACGGTTGGGTTATCTCAACTACTATGATTTCGTCAAGATGTCATATCACTATCTCATTACCATCTTCCTAGAATACATCGACGTTCGAAAAGATATTCATCTCTTCCAACTGCATCATAGGAGGATGCATTCTAAATCTGGCCTCTCTTTTTCCATACCTGAACTTTAGCTCATTGAGCTCCATATCAACCAACACTCTTCCCGTGACTAATAATGGTCTACCCAAGATGATGGGTACCTCAAAATCAACATCACAATCCAATATCACGAAGTCTGCAGGCAGAATAAAGTCATCCACCTTCACCGACACATTGTACAATATACCAACTGGTCGTTTCACCGACCTGTCTGCCATTACAAGACATATTATTGTGTGGGTAGGTTCCCATAATCCAAGCTTCTTGTAGATATCAAGGGGAATCAGATTAATACTTGCTCCTAAGTCACATAAAGCTTTGGTAAAGTTCATGGATCTAACTGTGCACGGTATGGTAAATGCTCCAGGGTCTGGCTTTTTCTGCACTAAGGATTAGGAAGAAACAACTCTACAGTGGTGGATGTTGTCCACTAGCTCACAGCTTACCTATTGCTTCTTTGTTAGCAATTCCTTTATAAATTTAGCATAGTTTGGCATTTGATCAAGTTCCTCCATCAATGGCACATTCACTGTCAGTTGTTTCATTATTGCCATGAACTTGCTAAATTTTTTGTTTTCTACTTTCTTCTTCAATCTCTGAGGAAAAGGAGGTGTGGTCTTGGTATTTCTTTCAATACCACTTCCCCTTTCTTTTCATCTTCTTTCTCTAAAATATCAATAAAGCCATCCATCTTATTAGACTCCACTGGATTGCTTTCTTTTGATTCATCAACATTTACCTCCTTGTCTACAGCTTTGCCCATAGAAGGGCCAGATAACATCTTTCAACTTTGAGTGGTAATCGCCAAACAAGAGCCATCTGTCCACGGGTTTTGAACCATATCACTAGGTAAAGTACCAGCTTTTCTCTGGTTAGAGTAGCTGCTCCAACTGCTTAATAGAAGCAGAGTGTGAGCTAACCAACTGACTGAGGGTAGAAAATTCACTTTTCATAGTAGTTGCCCTTTAGTTGGTAGCTTCAAATCCCTTCAACAGCTTTTCTATCATGTCCTCCAGACATCTTGCCAGAACTAGTCGTCGGAGCATCCCGACTTCCAAGAGGAATATACAAACCACTCCAATCATTATTATTTCTCTAATGTCCCTACTCCCTATCTTTATAATCAGTATTATCATAGAAAGTACGACCTTGGTTCCCTTGGCTATTGCCTCAGAAACCCCCTAATTACTCACATAGTTTGCCTCAGCATCAGCACCTGTAGACACAGTACCCTGAGATTCCACAGCCTTAACTATTTTTGTCTTGCCAAATAGCAAGTGCTTAGCCAGCAAGTCCATCTGTGTCTTCAAGTGGTCCATGTCCTGATCTCTCTTCTCATCCCTTCTATGCTGCTCCACAGTAATACCACCAGCAACAGTCGGGCTAGCTACTATAGAATCCTTAGTTTGCCAAGCCCAACTCTTCTTGGTCATTCTATTCAGCATGTCAGAAACATCTAGAAAAGAGAGGTCAATGAATGAACCACCTACAGCGTTGTCAACAATAGGCTTCGTCATAGAGTTGAAACTTCTGTACAATGTCTCCATCAAATGTAGGTCCGTCATATTGTGGTTCAGACATTGTGCATGTTTCTTCTTAAATCTTTCCCAGGTTTTGTGCAGTGCTTCAGTCGGAAGCTGTCTGAAGTTGCTAATTTCGTCCCTCAATTGTACCCTTTTGGAGGGTGGAAATAACCATTCTAGTAATGCGTATTTCAACTGTCTCCAGTTGGTTATAGAATCGGGCTCTAACACATTCAACTACATTGCTTCCTCCCCAGACAGTGACAAAGGAAACAATCTCAACTTGATTGCATTTTGGCTCACTCCCGGATTGTCAAAGGATTTGAAAATGGTGATGAAGTTCACCAAATCCATGTTAGGATTATCACCAGGAAAGCCTCCAAATAACCACTTCAGAATCAGGAGTTGGATCATGGTACTTGTTATGCTGAATTTTGCACCTGATTCCAATAGTGGAGGAATGATAGCACCCGTTGCACTAGCTCTGTCCATTCCTTCATCATTTTCATCAGCCTTATATTACATAGGTTGTTGCCCATATCTTCCTTAGACTGGATGATTTCTATTGACGTTTTGCTGCACTGGTGCAGCAACTAGCTCAACTCACCTTGTGCTTTGAGGATTCAACAATTTATCATCACCCAAGTCTTCATTATCAGGGTTCTGGTGACGTGCTTGTTGACCCAAATTTTTCAAGTTCACCTGAGTTCTGGCCATAGCAGCTAGTCTTTCTGCTTCCTATTGTTCAGCTATTCTTCCTATCAGTTGAGGTTCCGAATTGATTGGTAATAGTGGTTCTCCGAAACTTCTTGTGTTTGGCATTAAAAACACAGTACCTACAATAAAAAAACAACAAATAAACGTAAATCAAGGAAACTTAACTATCAACAAATTTTCGCGTACAAATTTTTAGTCTACAACCGTATTCCCCGGCAACAGCGCCATTTTTGACAACGCTCAAATTACACTCTTGAATGGGTGTAAGTGATCGTTGTCAATATAAAATCCAACTAGGTTGAGGTTGAATCCCACAGGGAATAGGGTGTGACCTTTTATTTGTTTATGAAATGCTTTACTGAGAGTTTACTATTTCCGAAAGATGGGGGTTTAAGTTTCACAGAAAGTCAAATGTCACTTTCAATACTTCAGTGTTTGTAATCAAGATAAATGGGAAACCAGAGTTATGTTCACCATGGCTTTTGGGAGTTGATAGATACTAGGTAATGATTAGGATTCTTGAAGTACGTAGAACAAAAGACTATCCTTGACTATGATACTTTCTGACTTATCTGTTGACCTCACTAGACAGGTAGATTAATCTAGTTACGGCATCAATCATTAAATAGAAGGTTGGTAGCTTCTAAGTCCCTGTTGATAATTCACGACCTCTAGTCTATTTCTTCGTTAGAAGCAAATAAAACCTAAGGCATAATCTAATGTTTGGAACCACTAGATTTCAGTTAAAACAATAGAATTTCAAGATGTTCTACTACTCTTTGAATCCGTTAAACACCTAGCATCGTATCAAACCCTAATCCATGGATCCCATAACTCCGGCTAATGGAATTAGCCGCTCATGATTTGATGAGCAAAATAACAAGTTGAATACATGATGATAAGTATCAACTTACGAATGGATGAAAAATAACAAGTAGTTTCTTCAATTTAATCACAAGGTGGAAGACCAGAAATAGTTGATAAGAAACAAGAAGAATAATTGATGAAAAAGAGCAATTTATGTTCCTCTCTTCTCAGAGTTAATGTCTCATAGATAATGACCAATCCTCCTTAAAAACCCTAAAACAAGTCTTTAAATAGTCAACCCTAAATAAGGAAACAAAATTAAAGTTTCAATTTTCTCTTCGGATTAGATGACGATGATTTTGATGGCGCGTCAGACACCTGACAATGTGTGTGAGATGTCATCAAAGATTTTAGTGAATTGTTATCTTCTGACTCTTCAGAAGGTAATCATGACGGCGTGTCAAATATTTTGACGGCGCTTGCAAACTGGCATCACACTTCACTGGAAATCAGCATACTCTACCCTCTGGTTGACGGCGATTTCAATGAGATGTCAAATATTTGACGACCCTTCCGAATCAACGTCACAGTTCATGTAATCTTCTTAGGTTCTTTCTAATCTTAACGGTGACTTTGACAGCCTATCCCATGTATGACGGCGCTTCAAAATGATTGTCAGATACATTTCAACTTATTTCCACCAGATTTCAACTATTTTATTCTTCTTTCCTTTGGTTTCCTCCCCGATCACTTGTATCTGCATTAACATACAAAATTGATCAAAAATAACAAAATTTGCTTAAAACTTTACAATTATTAAGAGTTAAAAGCTTCAAATGTGTTTGCATCAGCTCATACATCAACTACCAGCCGACTACCCTATATAGAATATACATATATGGTCCCCCCACGAGGAGGTCACCTCAAATTCTATATCCACCCACCAATAACCTATACATACCTAGCAGAAACCATTCCCCTTATGGACAAAAGAACAAAAGTACCCCATGGAGGAATACTGAGGAGGAGAAACCTTTATCAAAGGAAATTTAGTCTATTCTGTAAGCTCCTTTAACTTAATTGAATTCATTCTATAAAGAGGGATATGGACAAAACGAGTGTTCAAAAAAGATGTGAATCCTAAAATCAATTTCCTCATTAGGTAGGATACCAGGAAGGTCATCAAGAAAGATCTCAAGAAATCCATTAACCGCAGGAAAGGAATGTAATGAAGGACTTTCCAAGTTGGAATTTTTAACTTGGATCAAATGGTAAAGACACCCCTTGGAAATTTATTTCTAGGCCCTAAAAAATTACATGATTCACCCCCTAAGAACTAGGGAACTACCCTTCCAATCAATAACCAGCTTTCTAGGGAATGTAGAGATGACCTTACAGATCCAACAGTTAAGAGATGCATAGCACAAGTGTAACCAATCCATCCCTATTAGGACATTGAAATCAACTATATCTAATTTAATTAAACCCACCATAGTTTCTTTACTACCGATAGATACCACATAACCCCTATAGACTCTTCTAGCAATAATAGAGTCACTTACTGGGGTAGAAACAAAAAAGGGCTCTGAAACACACTCGGGACCAAAGCCAAGATGCACATCCATAAAAAGGGTCACATAAAAGAAAGTGGAACCCAAATCAAGTAAACAATATACATCACGCAAAAAGAGTTTCAACATACCAGTAATGACATCAGGATATTCCTTGAACTCTTGAGGGATAGTGAGATCATCAGGATTGTCTTGGCCCAAAGTAGCACCCCTTGGTGTAGGAGCTAGATAAGTGGAAAATGGAATCCTATTTTTCCTAGTGGCAATCCTCATGGTACTTCCCACTGCATATGACCCAACTGAACACAACTAAAACACTAATTCCTTTACTTATAACAAAAACCATTATGCAGCAGGCCACAAAATTAGTAGGGAAGATAGGGTCGGACTGACTAGGCTCCACAACACAAAAATAATAATCACCAGAAAACTGAGGATAAGGGACACTAATAACCACATGGGGGCTTCCTGGATTCCCTTGTTCAGACCACTATTTACTACTTCTACCACTATTTCTCAGACCCTTCCCCAGTCAAAATATTGAGACTTTTTGCTCTGCCTATTTCTCGGCCTTGGCTTATTATTTGTCACACTAATAGGATCGGACACTATATAGGTCAACAATTGAATAAAACGTTAAAATTCGACATTAGTATCATCTCATTGGGGTGACTGAGCATTAGTTTCACCTTTCAGAGTTAGGTCAGTGGAACTTTATGGGGGAAATAAAAAACTGCGACCCTTGACGGGTTTGTACCCAATAAGTTAGGTGAGATTTGTCCATGTCATCCTCGACTAGGATAGGTGAGTTTCGAGGAGCTTCAGATTGGTTGAATGGCATGATCTGAAAAACAAATAGAAAAAAATTGAGGGGAGAGTTCAAGAACCTAGACTTTAAAGCCTAAAAATAGAACAATAAGAAGGTGAAACATTTCTGGATGCCTCTTAGTCTCTCCCTTATAAGTCTGGCGTGCTACACACCCATAAAAGAGACTCTACTTGACATGGATTTATGAAAAACCATGACACTAAAATATAGGATTTGATACAATTTTGACATGAATCGAACCAAGGCCTTGTTGAGATAGGAATCACACGACAAACAAAGATCCGAGACCACTCTTGATACCCAATTCAATACACAAACATATACCTCGAGTCAAAAGAATTTTGAACATATAACAAGATAGATTAATTTAAAATATAATGAATTTTGGATAGGTCTATAACTGAGACCAACCCAAACAAGCCAAATCAACCAATAGCAACCCAAACCCAATAATAACCAAAACCATAGTTATTCCATAACTAAGTCCACAGTTGTCTATACAAAGCTTCTAAATAATATCTAAGAAAATCTAGTCAGGACATGCCCCCGACCATAGATAAAAAACAAATATCAAATGAATAGTATTGGCATATGATAAACCATAACATTAAAAATAATCTTTCTAAAGTTTAGTCTGACTCAAAGCTGTTCCCGAATCTAAGACATTGAGTAAGAAGAATAATAGTATGGCTGGTTCCTGCATCGTGTGGGGATAGAGCGCCTGAAGACGGTTAGTGTGATGAATGCTAGCATGCACTTAGGAATAAGGACAAAGAAATGCCATTTTTTCAAAATCAAAGTAAATAACCATATAAAATCCTATACATATATACACATATACCATGTCAGGAATAGGAATCAGGTTTAGCATACATTTGAAATATTAACCTAGGTTGAGTAGGTTTGCTATCATAATTCACCCACGGGCTATATGGGTCTAGTGTTACCCTCTGAATAGGCCGCAGTGCGTGTAGCCGCATGAATTAAAGATACCATAGGTGGATGGGGATTCCTTTATAATGTTCGATCTCTATGATACATATAAATATGTATATACTTTGGGGATTCCCATGTGCCCCACAAGTATGTAGTCCTTAAGACCAATCCTTATGTTGTCAAACATGAGTTTCTACTGTCAATGTTTTAGACTCACACCTTCACGGCTAGCTATCAATACCCCCATTATTGCCAATTAAAACATTTGACACATAACCAAATCACTAATTCCAAGAGTTAACTATTAAGGCAATTATTAGTGGTATCATCATACCTATTATAGCTTGGAAGCAATGTTATTAGCTAACAATTAAGGGGATTCCAATGTACCCCACAAACTCCTTATAAAAATAACTAAGGGGATTCCCGTATACCCCATAAGATTTTTGTTATAAGTTCACTTTGGGGATTCTGTTGTATGCCACAAGGTTTTCAGTATCATCCTTAAACAATTAACCATTTTTACCACGTGTTAGTCTTAAGAAACAAACCAAACCAAGTAGTAATTGATAAACCAAAAATAATTATACAAGTTAACTGAGTTTATTAAATATTACTACTCCAAAATAATCAATTTGGGTGATATGGCCACCAAGGCCTTTTCCAACCATTTAAAACTAACCAAACCAATCTAGGTTCCATTACCATATTATGCAATGCAAAAATTTCAATAATAGTCAAACTATGTGACAAAAACATTCTCATTGGTATTTTATCAAACATTTTGAGGGCCATTTCAAACCAAGACAAAGTACCAATTTAATATAAGACCCAAAAATTCTAAGCTTAACTCAGTTCGTTAAAGCTTGAAAAGAGGTCCCAGACTTAGAAATTTCAGCTAAGTGTTTACACTTAGAATAATTTTAGCCTTCATAAGTTGGCAATATTATTATTTCACAATCCATAGGACCTTTAAATATTTATTTTTGAGTTGATTCATGATCACGAATGTCGGTAGCTACTCCCACGCAAGTTTCAAATTTTTTGGACTTCGTTTAAGGCATATTTGGAAGCCCAAACCAGCGAACCAATGTGATCTCGATGCGCCGCATTGCCTATCATGTTGATAAATGTTTTACCAGCTCTCAATTCCAAATTCCTGTGAGCCAATATAGACTCGATGCGACATGTCAGCTGTAGCATCGATCCCATTGAGGTAGCATGTCGGGCTGCGTGTCACTATGCATATTTTCAGTCATTAAAAGCCCATGCCCTGTAGGGTATTTGGGTCATCATCTCACCTATTTTTAGCCCCCAAAACTTAAAATCAGTTGACCTTAGAGGCTAAATAGCCCATTTTCTTTCAAATTCTCTCAAAGTTACTGAAGAATAAACCCTAGGGCATTTAATTTCAAGAGAAAATCTTTAAGAACAAACTATTAGTCTCTACATATTCAAGTATCAAGGTATGTGAAGTGTTCATCCAAGGGTCTCCTTCTACCCTTGGAGTTCAAGAAACTCTTTTTAAGATACAAGTTAATTGATTTTATGGATTGCATGTTAGATCTTGAATGTATTCATAATTGTGATGTTAGTGGTGATCTAATTTCATGATTTGCCACAAGTTTCATGCAAATTAATTAATTATGAATTGAATTTAGTGAACTTCATGTTAAAATCTTGAATTGCAAGTTGAATGTAGAATCCATGATATTACTACATGTTTATTGATATATGAAATTCCCATGCTCCCCAAGTGTTTGTCAAAATTCTTATGTGAATTGACTAGTCCAAGCATAACATATTATTATGTGATTTCAATCATGCACAAGCTTATGTATATCAAGGGTTTGATAAATTGTCTAGATGAATGCTTTGTTAGTGAGCAAGTATTGTATGCTACTAAATTCATGCAATATTTTACTTTTCATGCTATCGAGTCCTGGAGGTATTGAATACCTGAAAAACCTAGCTATTTACTAGAGCTATAGTAGTTATAGAGTAGTTTCAGTAGTACTCAGTAATCAGTCTCAGTTCAGCCTTTAGTTTAGAACTCAGTAGTATTCAGTCCAGAACTTAGTAAATGAAATCAATTCACAAAATTTAGTCAGTAATCATTTTAGTACTAGTGAACTCAGTTCTGTTAAGTCACATAGTACAATCAGTAACAATTCAGTCCAGCCTAGAACTATTTAGAAATCAGTCTAGTATCTATTTAGTTGGGAGTTGGATTTAGCACCGAGTGAACCCAAGGATAGGGATACACCTGCTATTAGAGGGTGTGATCCTTAGAAGTAGTTCTTACATTCCAAAACTACATAGCTAGCATAGGTTAATACATCAACCTGCTAGTTGAGGGTTGATGAGGTATTTCAACCTGCCAGTTGAGGGTACCACCATTCTCATTCAGAGCACCTGCTAGATAAGGGTGACTTATCTTGTGTTTACCGTAGAATGGTACTGACACCCTTCCAGCTGGGGCTATAGGTTGGATCCCAATCAGTTCAAAGAGGGGCATGTCGGTTAGAGGATTACCTTTCACAGTTTTAGTTTTAGATTCAGTCTCAGTATAGAACTCAATTCAGTTCTACAAATTCAGGAATGTCAGACACACTCACCCAACTAAGTATAAAATTCATATTAGTTCTACAGAATTAGGACTGTTAGATATATTTACTCAGTTACCAATTACATAGTATCAGTAAACTCATGTATCAGTAATTTAGAACTCAATATCTAATGTTATTATGTCCTCAGTTATAGTTTATACATTCATGCATGTACTCTCATTCAGTTCTACTCATGTCATCCAATCAGTATTGTTCATGCATATGAACCCATGCATCTCAGCCTACCTCACTTAGTATACCAGTACATTCAAAGTACTAACACATACCTTTCTTTTGTGCTATGATGTCTTATATCATAGGTTCGGACGAATAGGCACCCAATCATACTTAGTAGCCTGATCTATCAACAGCAGACTTAGTGGTGAGTCCTAATAGTTCAAGGACAAACTTATTATTTTAGTATTTTAGTACTCAGCTTATTTTAGTAGATGGAGTTAGTTGGGGACTTGTCCCATCAACTCCTTATTCAGATAGTAGAGGCTTTTTAGACTAGCGTATTTATAGATAGATATTCAGTTTTTGGTATTGATGTACCATATTCAGTATTTATTTATAGTCATGAACCTTATGGAAAGTTTCTACCTAATTTCCCCATCATTGCAGTATTATTATTTAGTTATTGGAGCCGGTACCAGTCATGGGTTAACTTGTGGTCCCTCTAGATTATGAGCACCATGTAGCATTTGAGGTACAGATTTAGGGAGTTACAAAGTTGGTATCAAAGCCTAAGGTTCAACACAGTCCTAGGAAGTCTGAAAGATACATCTACTAGAGTCTTGTGCATGAGTGTATAGAGCGCTACACTTATGAACAAGAGGTTATTAGATATTTTAGGAATAGTTTCCCTTCTTTCAGCAATCATGTCGTGCGAGTGAGAATGAGCTTAAGTTAAACTCTCAGTCTAATTCATCTCTTCCTTATGCTCCAGAACATGTGTTCCAGAGAAGCTAACGAAAGAAGTAATGAAAACCAGTCAGACCCTCCACCCGTTCAGGCAGATCCCCTGTATGAGCATGTTTCTCACACTAAATTTAGAGCTGCTTTCACTGTCTTAGCTCATTTAATAGTTGCTTAGAATGATCAGTTGGATGTTATCCTATCCAGGCTTATAGCTCATGCTCCAAGGAGTTAGGAGGAAAGGCATAGGAAAAATGGGAAAAAAATAAGAGGGCCATAATGTCAAGACCAATCAACACCTGAACCAAACCCCATTGCCATAAATATAGAAGAAACCACCATGGTATCTGCAGGGCTGGTAGTGATATATGTTTTGGGTGTGGCAATCCAGGTCACCAAGTCATATATTGTCCCCAGTTAGGTTCCTAAGGTCAGCATAACCGTTCCTTAGCTCAGTCTGGTCGACCAAATCAGAAGGGTGGCACTTCTAGTGCCACCAGTGGGCAACGCCCAAACAAACTCTATGCCTTTCAGTCCCGACAGGATCAGGAAAGTTTTCCTTATGTGGTCACTGGTATGTTACAACTTTATCATTTACATGTTTATGATTTTCTAGATCCAGGAGCTTTTTATCCTTTGTAACCTCATATATAGATGTCAACTTTGGAGTTAGTCTCGAAGTTCTAGCAGAGCCTTTCTCAGTCTCTAACATAATAGGTAAATCCATCATAGCCAGGTAGGTATAATTGGAACTACCCGATTATGGTATCTTAGAAAGTCACATCAACATACTTAATCAGATTAGAGATGACTTATTTTTATGTCATTCTTGAGATGGATTGGCTTCATTCCTGTTATGCTTTAGTCGGCTGTAGAAATAGAATTATCCAGTTCTAGTTTCTGAATGAGCTCATCCTAGAGTGGAGGGGTAGTACTTCAACACTTATAGGTTAGCTTGTTTCCTACTTAAGGAAAAGAAAAATAATATCTAAGGAATATGTATACCATCTCGTTCTGGTCTAAGACTCTATTTTAGAAACCCTTAATTTTAAATCAGTGTCAGTATCATATAAATTACCAGATGTATTTCTCAAAGATCTTCCTAGAGTTCCCCCTGAAAGGGAAATTGACTTCAGAAAAGACATTCTTCCAGATACTCAACCTGTCTCTATTCTGCCATACAGAATGGCTCCTACAGAACTCAAGGAGTTAAAAGAACAGTTGAAGGATCTCTTAGACAAGGGATTCATTAGACCCAACGTGTCCCCATGGGGTGCACCAATTTTATTTGTGCGAAAGAAAGGCGGTTCTCTTAGAATGTGTATAGACTACCATCAGCTAAATAAAGTCACGATCAAGAACAAGTATCTACTTCCCAGAATTAATGACTTGTTTGACCAAATTTAGGGTGCCAGTTACTTCTCTAAGATAGACCTCAGAGCAGGCTATCATTAGCTCAGAGTCAGGGAATGTGACATTTTGAAAATAGCTTTCAGAACTCGGTATGGTCACTTCAAGTTTCTAGTCATGTCCCTTGGTCTTACTAATGCCCAACAGCTTTCATGGGCTTAATGAGTCGCGTGTTCAAGAAGTACTTGTACATGATCATTATTTTCTTTATCGATGACATTCTTGTCTATTCCTGTAGTGAGAATGATCATGTAGATCATCTCCGAATCATATTTTAGACTCTCGAAACCCAGCAGTTATCATGATATCTATTTATGTCCTATATGTCAGCTTTATGATCATGGATCATATTCGAGCACATTAGCAAAAATCATGTACTCTTACAGTTCCTAGTATAAGGAATTTTAGTTCACTCAGTGTTACGAACCATGTTTCATGAATATAGAAGCTCCAAACTTAGGTTATGCAGCTCAAGACTTAGGTAATTATGTCATGCTGTATAGTATGCTCAGTTTGCATGACCCATGCTACACTTCTAGCGATTGGCTAAATTTAGATTACGTCATGCATATCCTCAGTTTAGATCTTTTGATAAATCCATGGTATTGATATTCTATTCCTCAAGCCTCAATTAAGTGTCATGTTTGGTATAGTATTCATGTATACATCAGGTCCTCATGATTTAACCCTTCAGTGGACTCTCCTTACAAAATAATGTAGTGATGAGCGATTGCTTAGGTGAGAGAGAGTAAATATTTCAGGTTAAAGGAAAGATTTTTGAATTCTTGTCTTACATGAGGCTATATCTATAAAGATAGACTTGAATGTCAGGTTAGTGTGCCAGTAAATAGCTAGCAAGAAGTTATATGCAGCTGCTGAAAGGAGGGTGGGAATCCAAATTTTTCCTGAGAGGAGAAGCTGAGAAAATACAGAGTGTGAGTTTCTATTCAGATCCTTGATTTATGTCAATCACTGTCATGTAGCTATCAGAGCCCAGCATTCAGTCCTAGCTATAGTCTCAGTCACATTCCAGTAATCAGATTAGTAACTCAGTTCAGTTTCAATTTTGCTTGACCATAGCGTATAGTTATTAATTTTCAGTTATCAGTATTTCAGTACCTCAATTTAAATACTATTTTAGAATCATGTTATACGCTTGGTCTTGCCTTCTCAAATAATATAGTTTTCAAAAATTTATGCTCAGTTATCTCATGTTACCCAGTCAGACCTTACCTCATATACATGATACTCTACAATTCCATTCCATTTATTCTGACTAAGGACAGTTCAATATTCTATGACCAATTATTCAACTATCACCTATTCAAATAAGTTAGTATGTTTATGCACTCTTGCTCAGCACCTATGTGAATATTTTTAGTAGTTTCAGGTGATGTGTTGTACTAAGGTGGATAGTATAGTTTAGAGATTATTCAAGGAATATATCTAAGCTTGAAAATTTATAGTTGCAGTGCATAAGACTTAGTCACTCCATCTTAGATGATGGTTTGTAGGCCTCTACTCATATTGCAGAATATTAGCCAGGATGTGATTTTCTTTTTTAGCTATTTTATTCAGACCATGTCAAGATTCCTTGCTCCCTGAAGTCATTAGAACTCTATAGAAAGAGTGTCAAAGAGAGGCTTCATTCGAGTATAAGTTTTCAGGATAAGATAGTCTACAAACCCAGAAATTTAGTTTAGCATTTAGGCGGACAAGTTTGTATGGTTTGGTTTCCCATATTACCATCTAGTCGCACTATCTGAAGTCTTAGGAAGGTAACTATTCCAAGATCGAGAAACCATGTGATTATGAGTTCAGCTCAGTCAGGTGTCATATCTTAGTTTCAGATCCCTAATATACAGTCACAATTCAGTCTCTGGACCTAAATCTTTCATCTTCTCTTTACGTAATGAATCCAGTTTGGAGTAGTAGGTACTCATAGGTGGATCCTCAAGTTCCAATCTCATCCATAAGCCATGTATTCAGGGGCTCAATTTAGTCCATGTATCACATTTTAGTCTCAGTTATGTTCTCATGTTCCCGTTCATGCATGTTTAGTAACTGATCTTAGGTTCATCAGTTTTCTTAGCCTAAGGTAACAGTCTTTCTTAGATTGTCTTATTCCATGTTTAGTTACAGTTATAAAATTGGTATCTATTATCGTTGCATATTTATTTATGTATTCACGAATTAGTTCAGTCATGTACTCATGCATCAGATATGCACGTTCAGTTTGAAAATTCAGCTTATCAGTAGTTTCAGTCAGGTGTTCCATGCATCAGATATATATGTTCAGTGTATAAGCTTAGTCTATCAGTGTTTCTCATATTAGTCAGTCTCATTCGAGGATGAATGTTCTCAAGGGGGAGATATTGTAAGACTGCACAAAAATTATAAGCTTACCTCAGTCCGTTAAAGCTTGAAAAGAGGTCCCGAACTTAGAAATTTCAGCTAAGTGTTTACACTTAGAATTATTTTAGCCATCATAAGTTGGCAATCTTATTTCACGATACATACAACCTTTAAATGTATATTTTTGAGTTGATTCAAGATCAGGAATGTCGTTAGGTGCTCCCGAACAAGTTTTGGATTTTTAGACTTCATTTAAGGCATATTTGGAAGCCCAAACTAGTGAATCAATGTGATCTCAATGCGCCGCATCGCCTATTGTATTGATAAATATTTTCCCAGCTCTCAGGGTCAAATTCCAGTGAGCCAACGCAGACTCAACGTGACATGTTAACTATAGCATCGATCCCATCGACATTGCACGTCGGGCTGGGCGTCACTGGGCACATTTTCAGTCATTAAAAGTCCATGCCCAGCATGGTATTTGAGTCATTATCTCACCCATTTTCAGCCCCCAATACATAAAATCAGTCGACCTTAGAGGCTAAATTGCCTATTTTCTTTCAAATTATCTCAAAGTTACTCAAGAACCAACTCTAGGGCTTTTAATTTCCAGAGCAAATCTTCAAGAACAAACCATCAGTATCTACATATTCAAGTATCAAGGTATGTGAAGTGGTCATCCAAAGATTTCCTTCCACCCTTGGAGTTCAAGAAACCTTTTTTAAGATACAAGTTAATTGATTTTATGAATTGCAAGTTGGATCTTGAATGTATTCATGATTGTGATATTAATAGTGATCTAATTTCATGTTTTGTCACAAGTTTCATGAAAATTAATTAATTGTGAATTAAATTTAGTGAACTTCATGTTGAAATCTTAAATTGCAAGTTGAATGTAGAATTCATGATATTACTATATGTTTATTGATATATGAAATTCTCATGCTCCCCAAGTGATTGTAAAAATGCTTATGTGAATTGACTAGTCCAAGCGTAACATGTTATTATTTGATTTCAATCATGAACAAGCTCATGTATATCAAGTGTTTGATAAAATGTATAGATAAATGCATTGTTAGTGAGTAAGTGTATGCTACTAAATTCAAGCAGTGTTTTACTTTTCATGCTACCAAGTCCTGGGGGTATTTAATACCCAAAAAACCTATCTATTTACTAGAGCTATAGTAGTTATAGAGTAGTTTTAGTAGTACTCAGTAATCAGTCTTAGTTCAGCCTTCAGTTCAGAACTCAGAAGTATTCAGTCCAAAACTCAGTAAACTTAGTCAGTTCACAAAATATAGTCAGTAATCAATTCAGTACTCAGTGAACTCAGTTCAGTTTAGTCAGACAGTATGATCAGTAACAATTCAGTCCCACCTAGAATAATTTAGAAATCAATCTAGTATCTATTCAGTTGGGAGTAGGATTCAGAACCGAGTGAACCCAAGGATGGGGACTCACCTTCCTGTAGAGGGTGTGATCCTTCGAAGCAATTCTTGCATTCCAGAACTATGTAGCCAATGTTGGTTGAGACATCAACCTGCCAGTTGAGGGTTTATGAGGTGTTTTAACCTATTAGTTGAGGGTACCATCATTCTCATTCAAAGCACCTGACAGATGAGGGTGACTCAGCTTGTCTTTATCCATGGCACGATACTAACATCCTTCAAGCTGCGGTTACAGGTTTGAACCCAATCAGATCAGAGAGAGGCATGTCAGTTAGATGATTACCTTCGCAGTTTCAGTTTCAAATTCAGTCTTAGTATAGAACTTAGTTCAGTTTTACAAATTCAGTACTGTCTGATACAGTCACTGAGCTCAGTATAGAACTTAGATCAGTTCTATAGAATTAGGATTGTCAGATACAGTCACTCATTTATCAATTACATAGTATTAGTAAATTCAGGTATCAGTAAATCAGTAATTGAGAACTCAATATCCAGTGTTATCATGACCTCAGTTACAGTTTATGTGTTCATGCATGTACTCTCATTCAATTCTTCTCAAGTTATCCAGTCAGTATTGTTCATGCATATGAACCATGCATCTCATCCTACCTCACTTAGAATACCAATACATTCAAAGTACAAACGCATACCTTTCTTTTGCGCTATGATGTCTTATATCATAGGTTTGGATGCACGGGCTCCCGATCATACTTAGTAGCCCGATCTATCAGCAGTAGACTTAGTGGTCAAGCATCATAGTTCAATGATAGACTTATTATTTCAGTATTTCAGTATTCAGCTTATTTCAGCAGACGGAGTTAGTTAGGGACTTGTCCCATCAACTCCTAGTTTAGATAGTATAGGCTTTTCAGACTAGAGTATTCATAGAAAGATGTTCAATCTTTGATATTGATGTACCCTATTCAGTATTTATTTACAGTCTTGAAGCTTATGGCAAGTTTACGCCTAATTTCCCCATCATCACAATATTATTATTCAGTTATTACAGCAGATACCAGTCATGGGTTAGCTTGTGGTCCCTCGGGATTATGAGCACCGTGTAGCGTTCGGGGTACATACTCGAGGCATTAAATTTACCATCCCCATTGCAATCACATGGTGAAGCCACAATAATAACTTAAAAACAAAAGAAAAACATGGGAAAACATTATCCAACCAAGAACAACCAAAACCCCCAACAAATATTTAAAAACCCATAACAATATCACAATTATGCCATGAAAACTATTAAGTAAAGCATGCTTTTAGTTTGAATTGCCAACGAGGGAGGAGTAACATTTCTTATTTACAAAGATTCATGGAGAGAGTTTGGTCATTAATCCTCTAGATGAACACTTGAAGAAAACCCTAGCCTATTCTTCTTGAGAGAGTTTAGAGAGAGTTTTAGGAGTGTTATAATCTTTCAAATTGTGTTATGAGAGCCCACAAAGTGTTATAAGATGTGGGGAATTAAGGGTTTTTGGGTGGGAAAAATCCAAAATACCCTCATATCAGAAGCTAAAAAATGGTGTGCAGGAGGGTCAACCACACCACCCAAATCGTACCCATGACATACGAGTTATACCTACCATTTATACCCTAGACAGTAACTTGGACCCTTACACTATCCAATATATGACCACAAAAGCCAACTTGTATCCATAACATATGATAGGTACCCTTATACCTTACCTTATGCAGAATCATCTAGGCTAGACATAGGTTATCATAGTGTTTGGTACTATACTTCTCATACCCTAACATACGACTAGTCTGATTCCTTTTTGTAACTTGGACAGTGAACAACCAAACAACACTGATTATCATATGAGTTGAGGACCCTAAACCATACCCACAATATATGACAAGTACCCTCAAGTAATATGATGCCAAAAAGCTCAAACTCTAGAATTTTTCTAAGGTAAAAACTAAGGTGTTTCAATTCTTACCCACTAGGATCATTTATCCTTGAAGGACAGGTAAAGGTAAGAACACACACAATTTCAACACAATACTACCAATCAAACTCCCCTTTAATGAAGTTAGAAAACAGAGACATCAAGGAATCACTATTTTCTTTAACCAAGTTCGACAACAGAGATGTTAAGAATACATACACACTTTAAGCACGATTATTGACAGAGAACAAATATGGATACTAGGACTTCATGTCCTCTTCTGTGCTTAGGTAGCCTCATCCTCCATAATCCATGCATCTAATCTAATATCACCCAAATAAATCCACACCCTCTACCAAGCTTTCAATATGAAGACAACACTGCTCAATTTCAACCTCCCAACTCTCCCTACAAATACATAACTAGAGGGCTCTAGTAGAACCGCATATCCACCTAGTGTTAACTACTAATTGGGAGTTAAAGGTTCTAGTGGAAGACATGGGACCATATAATTTACACCATTCCAATAATACCACCCCATCTATCACTATATTCAAGAAATCTCAAGTCTTAACCAAAGAGCTTTATCCACAAAAGATAATGGTTAGGTACCTGCCAATCACCACGCTCCATCCTATCTTTACTACACCCACTGTATGGATTTCCTAACCAAAATTAACACCCTTAAGCAGTATCACAAAGGTTTTTACCATGTCTCTCCTCTGCAGTTATTTCACATGACAACATTCATCTCCTTCTTCCCTCTACACTCATAACCTTAGCTCTAGTATTCACCATAGAATTTCACAACAAAGGAAATTTACTCTCTCATCCAAAACATCCATATGCCTCAAAGGTTACACCATCCTAACATAACAAGGGTCATTGAGGATCTAGAGTATAAGCATCAAGAAGAAGGGGGGTTACTTCCCTATTATGATCCCTATCTAGAGTCCTGCCTAAGGCGAGACCTATGAAATGAGATACAGTACTATAGGCATGATTTACTCTAAAAGAAACCACCCATGTCATAAATAAAGAATTACTTCAACACAAATACATCCTAATATGATTCCTTAGAACTAGGAACCAAAAGAAACACCACAACCTACATCATAGCTAGTGTAACGTAAAGTTGAGATTCATATCTAGGGAATAAAACAAGGAATGCCACTTTAAACTATTATTTCATGGAACCAGGTATGACGTAAAATAAGAATATACAAATCCTGAGTATCATGGCATAGATCATGAACACCTAGAAGCTAAATTTCTGAGGACAGTTATTGCCTTTGATTCAGGGGCTGGAGTATGAGCATATACGACACATAGAATGAAGACCTTAGGTATAAGCACTATTAGAATTTTTGAAACACTAGTAGAGTTCCCTCTTAATAAAAATCATAAGGAATCACTGGAATAGGAGTAAAGTCACTCCGACTTTCCCTGGAAGTATACTGCTAGCAAAAAATTTATTATTATCCCTTTAATACACCTACAAGCACGACACTCTACTCTAAGAGGTATTACTATGGATATGTACTTGGGACACTTTTCTGTTTTATAGTTAAAACCTAATCAATCTAGATTCTACCTGGGGTCCAGCATAATCCCACAAACCTTATGTAATACCCCACATTTTGGACTAGGATAAAAATCCATCATTCCTATGCACAGACGTTTCAAAAGCCTCGAATCCTATGTAAATTTAGTGTGTTCATCAATTATGTAGTGTGGGAATCTATTTGTCACCTAACTCAAGTACAAGTTGAAAGCTTTCCTATTGTTCAAGTTTTAGTGAGCGTCAAAACTTTGGTCAACTTCAATCAACCATAACTCATTGTATATGACGAACTAGGTGGTTTACTATATATCAAATGATATCTTTGAATTTGAGATTTCCAACGATACAAATTTTGCCTAAACCTGATCGGAGCAAAGAGTTATTCCTATTTTACTCCAGCATGTTAGGCTGGAAATAGTGTGACGACATTCGTAGTAGCTTACCACATTTGTGACGCCCTATCACGAAGGTCATTAGCCTTAGGCAGAAACCAGCTCCTAAGTGATGACATTCGTCGTATCTTACCATATTTGTGATGCCCTATCACAAAGGTCATCATCGTTAGGTAGAAACCAGCTCCTTAGTGATGGAATTCATGGTAGCTTACCACATTTATGATGCCCTATCACGAGGGTCGTCAACCTTAGCCAGAAACCAGCTCCTAAGTGACGATATTCGTGGTAGCTTACCATATTTTTGATGTCCTATCATGAAGGTCGTCATCCTTAGGCAGAAACTAGCTCCTAAGTGACGACATTCGTGGTAGCTTACCACATTTGTGATGCCTTATAAAAAATGTCATCAGACTTAGGCAGAAATCATCAATTCCAGCTCCTGTGTGACAACATTTTTGATATTCTGTCATATTTTTGATGCCTTGTCATAAATGTCGTCAGAGTTAGGCAGAAACCATCAATTACAGCTCCTGTGTGATGATATTTTGGATGGCTTGTCACATTTTTGATGCCTTGTCACAAACGTCGTCAGCTATGATTTTCAGCAATTGGGAATTTATTTTAGTAAGGGTATTTTGGTCTTTTTCCTTCACTTCCCACAATTTATAACCTTCAAGGAACGTATTATCTTCCATTTTCTTTAGGTAAAAATCTTTAAAAGATCTCTCATACACTCTCAACCACAAGATTAGGGTTTCCTCTCAAGATCAAAACTCTCAAGAACAAGCCCTAGGGTTTTCATAGAAGAGTCTATTTTAAGGAAATTTCACCATCAATCTTCACTAATTCTTAATCTAAGGTGTGTGTAGTGTTCATCTATGGATTCAATTCATTCATAGAGCTCAAGAATCATGCTTTTAAATGTTATTTTGTAAACTTTTTGTGGTGATATGAGCATGTACTTGTTGATGATTGTTGTTTAAGTTTCAAGATGATATCTAAAGGTGTTTTCATGGAATATATGTGATTGTTAGGTGAAAAACATGAACTTTGGGTGGTGTGATATGATGCAAGTATGAAATACACCTATGCCTTAAAGAATGCATACAAGGTGTTTGATAAAATGCCTAGGATGCTATAAATTCATATTTACATAATTCCATGATATCTAAATGACAAGTCCATGTTAGCTATACACTTCAATATGGATTTCTATGCTATTTATGTGTTGATATTGTTGTGGTATGAAGCATGTATGATAATGGAGATATGAATTATGTACATGAAATATATCCATGCTTCCCCCTACTATGTTTGAGATATTGAATAAATACATGAAGTATAATATCCCCTACTTATGATAATATGAATTGTGGACTCCAATCTTATGGTCAAGTCAGTCATGTAGTGTCAGTTTCCTTCCATCGAGTCTTGGGGGTATTCATACCCGAAAATATAGTTGTGTACCTAGAGCCATGTTATGTTATCACGATACTCTTAGTCAAGCCATGATCTATAGAATTCAGTCAGTCATGTGACTCAGGAAAATCCAGTAACCTCAGTAATCTTAGTAGTTCAGTAATCTTAGTGATCTCAGTACTCAGTAATATTTGTTAGCTCAGTATTCAAAGTCAATCTCAATAATTTTAGTACTCTCAACCAGTACTCAGAACTCAGTACATTTCGCCAGTCATCGAAATCCAGTAAACTTAGTTTAGCTCTGCTAAATAATACAACTAGTATCAGTCTAGTTAATCAGTATCAGTTTAGCTAATCAGTTCAGTTCAATTATTCAGTTCAACCCAGTTATTTAGTCCAGTGTCTTTCAAATAGGAGTAGGATTCAGCACCGAGTAAGCCTAGGGATGGGGAATCACCCGCTAGATTAGGAATGAGATCTTTAGAAGCAATCCCTAAGTTCCAAAACTATGTAGCCAACGTAGTTATGAGATTTCACCTGTTAGATAGGATTGACATACTCAGGGGTCACTCGTTAGCATATTTATATGTATAGGACTGATCCCAGGAGTCACCCGCTAAATTAGGACTAACTCCACAGCAGATGTCTTTACTGGTGGCGCGGTACTAACACCCTTCCAGTCAGGGCAGATATTGGACCCGAGTCAGCTTAGCTTAGGGCATGTTGGTTAGATGAACACATCCCATAGTTTTAGTTACAGAATTAGTGCTTTCAGACACAGTCAACTCAGCTTAGTAGTACAAATTCAGTGCTGTTAGATATAGTCAATGTTTATCATTGTAAATAGACTTCAAGATCACCCATTAGCTAGGACTGATCTCAACTATGATTAATCAGTATCAGAATCATTAGATTTAAAGATCACCCATTAGATAGGACTGTTCTCAGACTAAGTCAAATCATCTTTATTATCAATATACTCATGATCACCCGCTAGATAGGATTGATCTCAGATTTAGTTACTCCGAGTAGAACAGATCTCAGATAGTTCCATTAGAACTTAGACTGTCAGATATAGTTGCTCAGGAGCAGTTACATCAGTTAGGCTGATCATTACAGTTATAGCAGTTATCAGAATTCATGATATCAGTATTCATCTTCAGGACTGTCAGACATAGTCAGCCAGATAGTTCTTCATAATTCAAACTGCCGCAATTAGTCGTTCATATATTCATTATATCAGTATCAGTACACTCATGTTATTAGTATTCATAATGAGTAGTCAGTATCTCCACGAGTTCAGTTATAGTTATGTATGCATGTATGCATTCTCACGTTCATATTAGTCAGCATTGTTCATGTATATAACCTTTTGCATTTTTCCTACCTCACTCGTATACTTAGTACATTCAGATGTACTAATGCATTTGCACTATGGTGCTTTATCTTATGTTACACCATAGGTTTAGAGGCACGAACTCCAGATCAGCAGTAGCATTTCAGTCTTCAGAGTTTGCAGTGACTCCTTCTCATTCGAGGACAATATGATTATTACTACAATTACTATTCAGTTGCTAGATGGAGTTAATTGGAGATATGTTCCTTCAACTCCTTATTCAGACAGCTTAGAGGCTTTCAGACTACTGCATGTGAGACAGTTATTATA
>NC_061121.1:196107351-196229570 GCF_002878395.1 Capsicum annuum
CTCCCCTTAAGAGCTAGGGAACCACCCTTCTACTCAATAATTGTCTTTCTAGGGAATTTAGAGATGACTTTACGGGTACAACAGACTAGAAACATATAGAATGAGTGCAACCAATCCATCCTTAATATGACATTGAAATCAACCATATCTAATTCAAACAAATCCACCAAGGTTTCTTTACTATCGATAGATAACACACCCCTCTATAGTCTCTTCTAGCAATCACAAAGTCACCTACTAGGGTAGAAATAGAAAAAGGGTTTGAAGCACACTCGGAATCGAAACCAAGATGTACAGCCACGGAGGGGGTCACATAAGAAAGAGTGGACCCCAAATCAAGTTAATAATACACATCCTGGGAAAAGAGTTTTAACATACAATTAACAACATCAAAAGATACCTTGGACTTTTGAGGGATAGTGATATCATTAGGATGGTCCTGACCAGTGTTGTGGCTAAAAGTAGCACCCCTTGGTGCAGGAACTAGAGAAGTGGAAACCAGAATCCTATTTTCCCTAGTGACAGTCCTTATGAGACACTCCCACTGCATGTGACCCTACTGACCATAACTAAATAGCGATTCTACCCCTTATAGCAATATCCATGGTGCAACAAGCCATAAAATTGGCAGGAAAGATTGGGTAGGGCTGACTAAGATCCACCATCCACAAAATGATATCACTAGAAAACCGAGGATAAGAGACACTGTAAACTACCTGGGGACGTCTCAAATACCCTTGCTCAGACCATAGTCTTCTACCCCTACCACTATTTCTCAGACCCCTCCCCTAGTATGAATATTAAGACTTCTTGCTCCGCCTATTTCTAGACCTTGCCTTATTCTTTCTCACACTAATAAAACTAGACTATCATGACAAAGATGTCACTATATGGGTCAATAGTTTAATGGAACATCAAAACTCGGCATTGGTACTATCTCTTTGGGGTGACGAGAAGGAGTATCACCTTTTAAATTTAGCTTAGTGGAGACCTATGGAACTTCACCAGGGGAAATAAAAAATGTTGACCCTTGACCAGGTTTATACCCCATGAGTTGGGAGAGATCTATCTATGTCATCCTCGATTGGGACATGTGAGTTCCCATAAGCCTCAAATCATCATAAGGGCATGATCAAAAATCTAATGGGAAAAGATTTAGGGGATAGTTCAATACCCTATACACTGTAGCCCAAAAATAAAACAATAAGATGGTTAAATATTCATAGATTTCTCATAGCCTCTCACTTATAATTATGTCGCTCTACACATCCATAAAAGAGACTCTACTTGACACGGCTTTGTGGACTCCCCATGACACCAAAACCTAGGCTCTGATACCAACTTGACATGACCCAAACTAGGGCCTTGTCATAATGAGCAACTCAAGTCCAATAAGGATCGGAGATCACCCCCGATACCTAATACAAAAAACCAACATAAACCCTAAGTTAGATGAATTTCAAATATATAACAATATAGAGTAATTCAAAATGTAACTACTTGGGGATAGGTCTATAACCGAGACCAACCCAAACAAGTAAAATCAACCAATAGCAACCAAAAGCCAACAAAAATCAAAACCATATCTATTCCATACCCAAGTCCACAGTTGTCCGTACAAAACCTTTAAACAATATCCAAGAATATATAATTGGTACATTCTCCCGACCATAACTAAAAAATCAAATATAAAAAAATAGTAAATGCATCAGATTAACAATAACATTAAATGGGCCTTTCAAAGAATTGAAGATCACCACTTCAGTCTGACTCAAAGCTATCCCTAAATCCAAGTCACTGAGTAGAAAGAATGATAGTATGGTTGGTTCCTGCATCGCATGGGGATATAATGCTCGCAGATGGTTAGCATGATGAATGCTAGCATACACTTAGGAACAAGGATAAATTAATTCCATTATTCAAAACCAAAGTAAATAACCATATGCAATCACATACTATATACATATATACCATGTCGGGAATGGGAATCAGGTTTAGCATTGATATGTGAGCTAATGTGAACACATTTGAGGATTTTAACTAGAAATAATTGAAAATCCTTAAGCAACTTTTGTCGGTTTTGATTGCTTTCTCTTTGATAATGTAGGAAAGTCAAGATACAAGAAAATCAAAGACAATAAGACCAAAAGAGGTAAATTCAGAACAAGTGGCCACGAAAGTGTAGTTGACGACTTGTCTGATAAGTCGTCAAATTTGTGATAAGTTATCAGAGTCATCATCAACTGTAGACCGTGTGAGGAAGTTGAAGCAGAAGTGTGATGATATCTCTGATAAGTCATCACAATTCTGATAAGCCATCGAGAATGCCATCATCCTAAGGTAGTACATGAGATTTGAAGTGAAGAAATAACGAGATTGTATGATATATCATCAAAGCCCTGATAAGCCGTCAGGAGTTTCCATCAGCCTATGGAAGAAATAATCAAACTTGGAGGAGGATCTGACGGCATCCCCTTATAAGCCGTCAGGTGTCTGATAAGACATCAATAATGCCATCACTTAAAAACAGAAGGTAAAAATTTAAAGCATGTCTGACGACATATTCTGATAAGCCATCAGGCATGTAGTCACACATAATCAGAAGGCAAGAAATGGGAATCATGTTTGATGACATGGTATGAGAAGCTATCAGATCTCTGATAAGCCGTCAGATATGTTGTCAGCTAAGGAGAAAAATCTAAATTTTTCATTTTGAATTTTTCTTAAGTTACGGATATAAATAATAGATTTTAGGGTTTCATTGAGCATAAGGCTTAGTATCTTAAACTTATTCCAAATATTATTTTACTTCTCTTTGGTCTCTAAACTTGGATTTCAATTTTCAATTCTTTTATTTAGTTGTGGGATATTCTTCTTGAATTTGGGAAGAGAATCAATTTCTGACTACATCTTTTGTAAGTTTAATCACTTTGAATTATGAATTTAGTTATTGTTATTGCTTTCTCTTTCATATGGAACAAAAACCTACAACTAGGGTTGTTGGATCTATGATTACTCCTGTATTGTCTTAATAGTTGATTAGGGTTTGAGTGGTTATGGGAATATCTTGATAATTCTCTTATATTAATTATATTTTTTTGGTTGCAAACAATAGATCTCACCTTATGTTGATTTTATCAGATTGAGAAATAAACTAAAGGTAGTGAATTATCAATGAGGATTTGGTAAGGTTAAGTTCCCATCTAATGATCAATGCTGTAACAAGATTAATCAACTCGAAATAAAATCAGCGTGAATAGAAAGTTCATAATTTTGAGAGAATTAGGGAACTCAACATCTAGGTAGGTCGAGAAGCACTTAGATGAACTATCGATACTGATGATTTGGTGTTTTCCATAAGCCACAAGAATCCAATACTACAACTATTATTCAATGGAGGATTACTATTCAGCGATCACAACTCTAGTTTCTCTATATCATTGATTTAAAATATTATAGTTTAAGCTTTGACTTCTAAGGCGAATTGAAGTGTTAATAACTTTTGTTCAATCATTAAAAACTCCTATTTTATATTTCTGTATCATTTGTTTGAATTTAACTTGTAGCTATAGTTTTGAATTAGTTTAATCTCCACTCACATTGTTCCTCGTGGATTCGATCCTGACTCCAAAGTTGGGTAAATATATTGACGATGACCGCCTTACACTAAATTGACGTGTAAGTTGAGAGTTTTCAAAAATAGCGTCGTTGTCGGGGAACAATTTGGCGTATTGAGTTGGTTTGGCATTTTAACCTACTTGCTTGAATTCAAACCTGTAAATATTTATTTTTAGTTTTCTTTTATGAGGTAGATTTTTATTTTAGTTTACTTATTACTATGGCATCGTGGAATGAACATGAGCTTGGTGTTTGGAAATCTTATCTTGATGATCCTTGTCCATATTGCAATGGACCTCACTTTTGGCAAGATTGTAGATATGCTCCATGGAGAGAGATGTGTGCACCATCTCCATCCTACCAGGAGTATGATTGTTCTTTATATGGTCGACAAGATGGACATTGGAGTGATTTCCCAAATGCCCCCTCCCCCGTTGTTCTAACCCAAATTCTAGTTCTTGTTATGAGTTTGATAGGTCTTATGGTCAAGAAAAGAAAGAACAAAGCACCGAAAAGAGTGGCGTTGAAGCTATGTTTCAACGAATGTTGGATCTCCAAAAAGAAACGTATGATATTGTATGTGATATGCGTCAAGATATGAAGCCAATCATTCATGAGGATATGGATATAGAGGTCAATCATTCAAAGCATTATTGTATATTATGTTTAGATGATATATTATCTGTCGAATCATTTAAAATACTGGAAGAGTGTGAAAATGAGGAGAAAGAACCCTTTTGAGCTTGATGTTTAGAAACCCTCAGTGATTTCTGAACCAACCGAACCAACCATGAGAGATGATGCCAAGATTGAGAAAATGGTGTTAGAGCTAAAAGAAGAACTAAGCCAATCTCTTATATAGATGCTAGCAAAATTCGGGGTAAAGAGGTCGAGATGGATGCAACTCCGAAATTAGGGAGAAGACCTTACTTGAATCACTTTTCAACATTATGCTTGGTGGATGTGATGAAATTCAAATTACCCAAGCAAATGCTGAATTTTGGAAATAAGGAGGAAAATTCCTATATTTTGGAGTTTGTCTTTCCGAAAGGGTATAATACAACCCTAATCTTAAAGGCCAAGAAGCTTAAAGATCGATGTCCATTTAGTGGATTTTTAAGATTTTCATCATTGCCAAATGAGCCCACATGAAAGTTCGATGCAAAATTGGTCAAGTGGTTCAAGTCTTTGAAGTGGTGTGATAGAACTTTCCTTATTATTCTCTCACATTTGCCCAAAGAACCTAAAATATGTAAGGATCAAAAGATGGGCCGAAGATTCAAATCGTCTAAGTGGAGAGATAAAGGATGAATCACTTTTAAGGTATCTTGATGAATTCTGAGTAGTTAAGATAACCTAGTCGTGCGGCGACACTAAATTAGGAGCTTCTTGGGAGGCAACCCAAGGTATTTTATTATTTGTATTCGTATTATGTGATTGACATTAGATCTTCGCACCCATGGTGCCACATGTATGTTTCTAACTCTCTTGTTTTTGTTTGATGCATTGGGGACATTGTATGATTTTAAGTTAAGGGTGGGGCTACTTGTGGCTGTTGATATCCTCTTGGGGTTTTTGTTGCCATGCCTCTTTTCCCCGGAGTCTTGTTCATAGTAGAGCTGGCATGTTTTGGCGTATTGTGATTTTTTGTAAAATGTTGTAATTGACTAGGAGAAATACAAGTACCTTAGGCAGTTAACATGTTTTTGTTGATTTTTGAACACCTCTCGAATGGTCTATTTTATAACTATGTGATATGCATTTATGTGTGACTACTGTGCATCTTGTTATGACAATAGTACTAGTGATATGATAACCATTGGTAAACAATTGCATGAACTGAATGGGTAGTAGCTTGTGATGTACCTTTGTGCCATGTGTGTGTGAGATACTACCTATTTCTCATTGTGTGTTAAATCCAGAACTTACCCGGTTGGTCTTTCCTTAGTTGTAGGATAGTGGTTAGGAAATGATCGTAGACCATTATTGATATTAGTCCACTTTTAGCCTAAATGACCTTCATGTGTGAATAATATCCCTTGATCCTAATTTTGAGCCTGAATGCCTATTCTTTTTATTATACCTATCACCTTCCCAGTTGTATCACAATGAACCTATTTTGGACCGGGTCCTCCTTGGACATTATGCACTTTGACCTAGAAAAATAGCCTAAGTTGAGGGTGGCTATCATAGGAGTGGGTGATGTAAAGTGAGTATGAAAAAGGGTAATAAAAAAAATATATAATGCTGGGTGTTGTAGAAAAATAATAAAAAAAAGAAAAGTTGTGAAAAAAAGAAAATGAATGAATAAAAACTGCACCCAGCTTGAATGTGCTTTAATCAATAAAGGGAGAAATAAGGTATAGGTTGATAAGTGAGACCCCAAAAACAGTGTAGTACCAATAAGGCTTAGTTACATTAAATATCCTTGTGTATCATACCAGCCCCAAGCCTACATTACAATCTAAAGAAAAGTCCTATAGTGATCCTAACTTAACTATCTTAATGCTTCGATAATGAAAATAAGGGCAAGCTTATGGTATTTGGCATACATTGGCTGGAACTTCTTTTTGAGAGTGAGTGTCTCTTGACCATCCCCGCATTGACATGCTTTAGTTCACATATGAGTGAGGAGGGACTTCTTTGTTGTAAGGGCACACTGGTTATGTTACTAGTTTCTAACTTGTTTGGGTAGTATAATATTAGTACATGCATGGTTGTTGTTGCTAAGTTGATGCTATAGCTTGATTCCTTTGTGTTGCATTGTTGCTTTTCAGTAATATACACAGTTAAGTTTGAGATGATTAACCTTGGACATGGTAAATATATTTTGAGCTAAAATGGATGATTGAATGCCAAATGTGCTTCGTATCCTCTTAAGTTATGTTCAAGTTGCTTAAGGACAAGCAATTATTTTAAGTTGAGGGTGTTGATGCGTGAGCTAATGCTAACACATTTGAGGCTTTTAACTAGAAATAATTGTAAAAGTCTCAAACAACTTTTGTCATTTTTTATTGTTTTCTCTTTGATAATGCAGAAAAGTCAAGATGCAAGAAAACCAAAGACAATAAGAGCAAAAGAGGTGAATTTGGAACAAGTGGCCATGGAAGTGTAGTTGATAACATGTCTGATAAGCCGTCAAATTTGTGATAAGTTATCAGAGTCCTAGTCAGCTATAGATAGTGTAAGGAAGTTGGAGCAGAAGTGTGACGACATCTCTAATAAGTCGTCACAATTCTAATAAGCCATAGAGAATGTCGTCAGCCTAATGCAGTATATGAGATTTGAGGTGAAAAAGTGATGACATTGTCTGATATATCGTCAAAGCGCTGATAAGCCATCAGGATTTGCCGTCAACCTAAGGGAGAAATCATCAAACTTGGAGGGGGAGCTGACGACATCCCCTGATAAGCCGTTAGGTGTCTGATAAGCCACCCAGAATGCCGTCACTCAGAAGCAGAAGGCAAAAATTTGAAGAATGCCTGACGACATGTTCTGATAATCTACCAGAACTCTGATGAGCCGTCAGGCATTTTGTCACACATAAGCAGAAGGCAAGAAATGGGAATCATGTCTGAAGACATGGTCTAATAAGCTATCAGATCTCTGATAAGCCGTCAGACATGTTGTCAGCTAAGGAGAAAAGTCTGAATATTTAATTTCAAATTTTTCTTAAGTTACGGATATAAATAGCAGTTTTTAGGGATTCATTGAGCATGAGGCTTAACATCTTGAGCTTATTCTAAAGATTATTTTACTTCTCTTTGGTCTCTAAACTTGGATTCAATTTTCAATTCATTGATTTAGTTGTGGGATATTCTTCTTGAATTTGGAAAGAGAATCAATTTCTGACTACATCTTTTGAAAGTTTAATCACTTTGAATTATGAATTCAGTTATTGTTATCACTTTCTCTTTCATGTGGAACTAAAAACCACAACTAGGATTGTGGGGTCTATTATTACTCCTGTATTATCTTAATAGTTGGTTAGGGTTCGTGTGATTGTGGGAACATCTTGATAATTCTTTTGTATTAATTATTTTTTGTTGGTTGTAAACAATAGATCTCGCCTTATTTTTATTTGCTCGAACTGAGAAATAAACTAAAAGTAGTGAATTATCAATGAGGATTTGGGAAGATTAAGTTCCCATCTAATGATTAATGCTGTAACAAGATTAATCAACTCGAAATAAAATTAGTGTTAATAGAAGGTTCCTACGTTCATGAGAATTAAGGAACTCAACATCTAGGTAGGTTGAGAAATACTTAGATGAACTGTTGATACTGATAATTTGGTGTTTCCCATAAGTCACGAGAATCCAATACTACAACTATTATTCAATGGAGGATTACTTATCATAGTGATCACAACTCTAGTTTCTCTATATCATTGATTTGAAATATTGCAGTTTAAGCTTTGAGTTCTTAGGCGAATTGAAGTGTTAATAACTTTTGTTCAATCATTAAAAACCCCCATTTTATATTTTCGTATCATTTGTTTGAATTTAACTTGTATCTATAATTTTAAATTAGTTTAATCGCCACTCAAATTGTTCCTCGTGGATTCGACCCCGACTCCAAAGTTGAATAAATATATTGACGACGACTGCCTTGCACTAAATTGATGTGTAAGTTGAGTGTTATGCCGCATGAATTAAAGATATCATAGGTGGCTGAGGATTCCCTTATAACATTCTCCCTCTATGATACAAATTTACATGTATATACTTGAGGGATTACCATGTGCGACACAAGTATGTAGGCATCAACACCAATCCTCATGTTGGCAAACATGAGTTTCTGGTGTCAACGTTTTGTACTCACACCTTCACGGATAGCTATCACAGCCCCCATTATTTCCCAATTAAAACATTTGACACCTAACCAAACCACTAATTCCAAGAGTTAATTACTAATGCCTTTATTATTGGTATCATCGTACCAACTATAGCTTGGAAGCAATGTTATTAGCTAACAATTAAGGGAATTCCTATGTACCCCAAAAACTCCATTATAAAAATCACTAGGGGGATTCTCGTGTACCCCACAAGGTTTTTGTTATAAGTTCACTAGGGGGATTCTCGTGTACCCTAAAAGGTTTTCAATACCATCCTTAACCAATTAACTATTTTTACCATGCGTTAGTCTCAGGAAACAAACCAAACCAAGTAGTAATGCATAAATCAAAAACAGTTATAGAAGTGGGTTGAGTTTTTACAAATTACGATTCCAAATAAATCAATTTGGGTGGTATGGACACCAAGGCTTTTTCCAACCATTTAAAACCAACCAAACCAATTTAGGTTCCATTACCATATTATGCAATGCAAAGATTTTAATAATAGTCAAACTATGTGACGAAAACATTCTCATTGGTATTTTATCAAACATTTTGAGGGCATATAGTTTCCAAAACCAAAACAAAGTACCAATTTACCATCCCCATGCAACCACATGTTCAAGCCACAATTATAACTTAATAAATAAAAGAAAAACATAGGAAAACATTATCCAACCAAGAACAACTAAAACCCCTAACACATATTTAAAAATCCAAAATAATATCACAATTATGCCATGAAAACCATTCAGTAAAACACGATTTTAGTTTAAACTAACAATGAGGGATGGGTAACATGCCTTATTTACGAAGATTCACAGAGAGAATTTGGTCATTAAGCCTCTAGATGAACACTTGAAGAAAACCCTAGCCCATTCTTCTTGAGAGAGTTTACAAAGAGATTTAGGAGTGTTTTAATCTTTCAAAGTGTGTTATGAGAGGCCACAAAGTGTTATAAGATGGGGGACTTAAGGGTTTTTAGGTGGGAAATGTCAAAAATACCCTCATATCAAAAATTAAGAAATGGTGTGAAGGAGGGTACAAATTGTACCCATGACATACGAGTTATACCTACCACTCGTACCCTAGGCAACAAATTGGACCCAAACACTGTCTAATATACGACCACAAGGGCCAACTCGTATCTATAACATTTGATTAGTACCCTTATACCATACCTTATGCAGAATCAACTAGGCTAGATATAGGTTATCATAGTATTTGGTACTATACTTCTCGTACTCTAACATACGACTAGTCTGATTCATTCTTGTAACTTGGACAGTGAACAACCAAACCACACTGATTATCTTATGAGTTGAGGACCCTAAACCATACCCAAAATATATGATAACTACCCTCAAGTCATACGATGTCCAGAAGCTCCAACTCAAGAAACTTTCTACAGTAAAAACTAGGGTGTTTTAATTCTCCCCCACTAGGATCATTCATCCTCGAATGACAGGTAAAGGGAAGAACAAGCATAATTTCAACACAATACTACCCATCAAAATCTCCTTTAATGAAGTTAGACAACAAAGACACTAAGGAACCACTATTTCCTTTAATAAAGTTTGATAATAGAGATGTTAGGAATACATACACACTTTAAGCACGATTATCTTAATAGAGAACAAATACGGATACTTGGACTTCATGTCCTCTTCCGCTGCTTGGGTAGCCTAATCCTCCATAACCCATGAATCTAATATAATATCCCCTAAATAAAGCCACACTCTCCGCCAAGCTTTCAATATAAAGACAACACTGCTCCATTTCAACCTCCCAACTCCCCCATAAATACATAACTAGAGGGCTCTAGTATAACTACATATCCATCCAATATAGCTACTAATTAGCATTTAAAGGTGCTAGTGGAAGACATGGGAACATTTACTTTACACCATTTTGATAATACCACCCCGTCTATTACAATAATCAAGAAACCTCAAGTCTTAACTAAAGAGTTTTAGCCTCAAAATACAATGATTGGGTACATACCAATCACCAAGCTCCATCCTATCTTTACTACACCCACTGTATGGATTTCCTTACAAAAATTAACGCCCTTAATCAGTATAACAAAGGTTTTTACCATGCCTCTCCTCTGCAATTATTTCACATGACAACATTCATCTCCTTTTTCCATATACACTCATAACCTTAGCTCTAGTAGTCACCCTAGAATTTTACAACAAAGGAAATTTACTCTCTCATACAAAATATCAATATGCCTCCAAGGTTACACCATCCTAACATACGAAAGGTCATTGAGAATCTAGAGTATAAGCATCTAGAAGGAGGGGGTTACTTCCCAATTATGATCCCTATCTGGCGTCCTAGCTAAGGCAAGACCTGCAAAATGAGATACACTATTATAGGCATGAGGAACTCCAAAGTAAACCACCCATGTTATAAATGAATAATTACTCCGATTTAAATACATCTTTGTATGAGTCCTTAGGACTGGTCACGGGAAGAAACACCACTACATACATCATAGGTAGTGTAACTTAAAGCCAAGATTCTTATTCAAGGAACAAAGTGAGGATTGCCACTTTAAATTACTGTTTCTTGGAACCAGGTATGATGTAAGACATTAATATACAAATCCTGAGTATCATTGCATTGAGCTTGAATACCTGGAAGTTCAATTTCTGAGGACCATTATTGCCTTTGATTTAGGGGATGGAGTATGGGCATATGCGACACATAGAATGCGGACCATATACATAAGCACTATTAGAATTTATGAAACACTAGTAGAGTGCCCTCTTAATAAAAATAAGAGAGAATTACTAGAATAGGAGTAAATTCACCCCGACTTTTCTTAGAAGTATACTGCTAGCAAAAAATTTAAGATTAGCCCTTTGAACTCCATCTTAATACATCTACAAGCACAACACCCTACTCTAAGGGTTATTACTATGGACATGTACTTGGGACACTTGTCTCTTTTATACTTAAAACCTCATCAATCCAGATTTTACCTAGGGTCCAGCATAACTTCACAAACCCCATGCCCCAACCCATTCAATGACTTAGCCCTAGTTGAACCTGACCTCCGGCCATTATGTTTAAACTTTCCCACTCCTATATCCCTTGAGTCATCAACCTTGTCTCTTTCGAACACCCAACCAAGCCTACAAATCAACCCCTATAACTCTTACCTTGCTATCCTTGAACTAACATACTCCATTCACCAAAATCAATATCTAAGGTTCAAACATAGTATCAATCAACTATCATGCACTACCAGCTGAGTACCCTATATAGAATATACATATATGGTCCACCCTACGAGGAGGTCACCTTAAATTCTTTGTCCACCTTCTAGTAACCTATACGTACCTGTAGAAAACCATCCCTCTTATGTACAAAAAACTAAAGTACCCTACCGAAAAATACTAGGAAGGACAATCCTATATAAAAGGATACTAAGGTTCATCTGTAAGAACTTTTAACTTAATTGGAGTCATTCCATAAAGAGGGATAGGGACAGAATATGGTCCGAATAAAGGCCAGTCTCAAAATCAATTTTCCCATCCTGTGGGATACTAGGAAGGTCATCAAGGAAACCTTAGGAAATCCACTAACCACAGGAACAAAATACAACGAAGGACCTTTCGAGTTGGAATCTTTAACTTTGATCAAATGGTAAAGACACCCACTGGAAATTTATTTTTGGTCTCTAAAATAGGACATGAAACTCCCCTTAAGAGCTAGGGAACCACCCTTCTACTCAATAATTGTCTTGCTAGGGAATTTAGAGATGACTTTACGAGTACAACAGAATAGATACATATAGAATTAGTGCAACCAATCTATCCTTAATATGACATTGAAATCAACCATATCTAATTCAAACAAATCCACCAAAGTTTCTTTACTATCGATAGATACCACATCCCTCTATAGTCTCTTCTAGCAATTACAAAGTCACCTACTAGGGTAGAAATAGAAAAAGGGTTTGAAGCACACTCGGGATCAAAACCAAGATGCACAGCCACAGAGGAGGTCACATAAGAAAGAGTGGACCCCAAATCAAGTTAATAATACACATCATGGGAAAAGAGTTTTAACATACCAGTAAGAACATCAAGAGATGCCTCAAACTTTCTTGGAAAAGTGAGATCATCAGGATGGTCCCGGCTAGTGCTGAGGACTAAAGTTACACCCCTTGGTGCAGGAGCTAGAGAAGTTGCAACCAAAATCCTATTTTCACTAGTGGCAATCCTTGTGGGACACTCCCACTGTATATGACCAACTAAACATAACTAAAATAGTGATTGCACCCCTTATAGCAATATACATGGTGCAATAGGCCACAAAATTAGCAGGAATGATTGGGTGGGGCTGACTGGGATCCACTATCCAAAAAATGACAATCACTAGAAAATTGAGGATAAGGGACACTGTAAACCACCTGGGGACATCTCGAATACCATTGCTCAGACCATTGTCTCCCACCCTACCATTGTTTCTTAGACCCCTTTCCTAGTATAAATATTGAGACTTCTTGCTCTACCTATTGCTCGATCTTGCCTTATTCTTTCTTAACAAATAGGACCAGACTATTGTGACAAAGATGTCACTATATAGGTCAATAGTTTAATAGAACAACAAAACTCAGTATTGGTACTATCTCTTTGGGGTGACTGTGAATGAGTGTCACTTTTTAAATTTAAGTCAGTGGAGACCTATAGAACTCCATGGGGGAAATAAAAAATGGCGAACCTTGACTAGGTCTATACCCCATGAGTTAGGAGAGATATATCCATGTCATCCTTGATTGGGACATGTGAGTTCCCATGAGCTTTAGATTGTTCGAGGGGCATGATCTGAAAAGCAAATGAAAAAAAAATTTAGGGAAGAGTTCAATACCCTAGACACTATAGCCCAAAAATAGAACAATAAGATGGTGAAATATTCCTAGATGCCTCATAGCCTCTTTCTTATAAGTGTGGCGCTCCACACATCCATAAAAGAGACTCTACTTGATACAGCTTTATGGACACACTATGACACTAAAACCTAGGCTCTGCTACCAACTTAACACGACCTAAATCAGGGCTTTGTCATAATGGGCAACTTAAGTCCAACAAGGACCGAAAATCACCCCCGATACCCAATCCAACCAACCAACATATACCCCAAATCAGATGAATTCCAAAATATAACAAGATAGAGTAATTCAAAATATAATTACTTTGGGATAGGTCTATAACAAAGACCAACCCAAAAATTTAAATCTGCTAATAGCAACCCAAACCGAACAAATATCAAAACCATATTCATGCCATACCCAAGTCCACAGTTGTCCATACAAAATCTTTAAAGAATATCCAAGAATATATAATTGGTACATGCCCCCAACGATAGCTAAAAAATCAAATATCAAAAGAATAGTAAAGGCATAAGATAAACAATAACATTAAATGGGCCTTCCAAAGAATGAAAGATCACCATTTCAGTCCGACTCAAAGCTTTCCCTAAATCCAAGTCACTGAGTAGAAGGAATGATAGTATGGCTAATTCCTACATCACGTGTGGATACAATGCCCAAAGACGGTTAGCGTGATGAACACTAGCATGCACTCAAGAATAAAGATAAAGTAATTTATTTATTTAAAACCAAAGTAAATAGCCATATGCAATCACATACATATATACATATATTCCAGGTTGGGAATGGGAATTGGGTTTAGCATGCATTTGAAATCTTAACCTAGTTGAGTATCTTTTCCATCATAATCCACTCACGGGCCATATAGGTCCACTGTTACCCCCTGAATAGGTCGCAGTATGTATAGCCACATGAATTAAAGATACCATAGGTGGCCGGGGATTCCCTTATAATGTTTTCCCTCTATGATACATATTTATGTGTATATACTTGAGGGATTACCATGTCCCCCACAAGTACGTGGTCATTAAGATTAATCCTCATTTCGGCAAACATGAGTTTCTAGTGTTAACTTTTTGGACTCACACCATCATAGATAGCTATCACAACCCTCATTATTGCCCAATTAAAACATTTCAAACATTACCAAATCACTAATTTAAAGAGTCAATTATTAAGGCCTTTATTAGTGGTATCATCATACCAACTATATCTTGGAAGCAATGTTATTAGCTAACAATTAAAGGGATTCCTGTATTTCCCCAAAACTCTATTATAAAAATCACTAGGGGATTTTCGTGTACCCACAAGGTTTTTGTTATAAGTTAACTTGGGGGATTCTTGTGTACCCTATAAGGTTTTGAATACCATCCTTAAACAATTAACTATTTTTACCATGCGTTAGTCTTAAGAAACAAACCAAACCAAGTAGTAATGCATAAAACCAAAACAGTTATACAAGTGGGTTGAGTTTATTACAAATTACTATTCCAAATTAATCAATTTGTGTGGTATGGCCACCAAGGATTTTTCCAACCATTTGAAACCAACCATACTAATTTAGATTCCATTACCATATTATGCAATGCAAATATTTAAATAATAGTTAAACTATGTGACAAAAATATTCTCATTGGCATTTTATCAAATATTTTGAGGGCATATAGTTTCCAAAACCAAAACAAAGTACCAATTTACCATCCCCATCCAACCATACGTTCAAGACACAATTATAACTTAAAAAAATAAAAGAAAAAATGGAAAAACATTATCCAACCAAGAACAACCAAAAACCCCAACACATATTTAAAAACCCAAAATAATATCACAATTATGCCATGAAAACCTTTAAGTAAAACATTCTTTTTGTTTGAAATAACAAAAAGGGAAGAGTAACATTCCTTATTCATAAAGATTAATGGAGAGAATTTGGTCTTTAAGCCTCTAGATGAACACTTGAAGAAAATCTTAGCCCAATCTTCTTGAGAGAGTTTAGAGAGAGTTTTAGGTGTGTTTTGATATTTCAAAGTATGTTATGAGAGGCCACAAATTGTTATAAGATATGGGGAATTAGGGTTTTTAAGGTGGGAAATATCTGAAATACCCCTCTCTTAAAAGATGAAAAATGGTGCGCAAGATGGCACAACCACAACACCCAAATCGTACCCACAGCATACAAGTGGTACCCACTACTCATACCCTAGAAAGCAACTTGGACCCTAACACTATCTAACATATGACCACAAAGTCCAACTTGTATCCATAACATGCAATTGGTACCCTTAAACAGTACCCTAGGCAGAATCATTTAGGCTAGACATAGGATATCATATGGTTTAACACTATACATTTTGTACCCTAACATATGAATAGTATGATGCCTTCTCATATCTTAGATAGTGAACAACCAATCTACAGTGATTATCATATGATATAAGGACCTTAAATCATACTTTTTGTACCCTAACATATGACTAGTAAGATGACTATCAAGAAGTATGCTCTAAAGTTTCAGAAGTTAGCTTGTTATGCTCTAGACTTGTGGCCTAACATAAGGTCTTGAATGAGAAGGTTTTATTCTGATTTATCTGATGATTTGGTGCCAGAATATAAGGCTGCTATGTTGAATAATGATATAACAATCTCCAGGTTTGTGGTTTATATGTAGCAGGTAGAGAATGTGAAAAGAAAAGCAAATAGAATTAAGAGAAAGATGGTAGACAGTGGACTAAGAAGAAGAATTTTGGAAATTTATATTCATCTTCCAGTGTTTCTTATTTTAGGCCTTTAGATGATCATTGTTTTTGTTCTAGCAGTGGCCCTAAGGCAAAGGGTGCCTAGTCTTAGGCTAGTGGAGCTCATTCAGCCCCATGTTATCCTTCTTGTTATTTTTGTGGGCAACTTCATCATGGGTATTTTAAGGAAGGGATAAATCGATGCTCTAATTATGGTCATCTTGGTCTAATATAGAGAGATTGTCTTTTAGCCAGGGTTGCCACTAGGACAAATAAAGTTTTGATTCTAGCTTCTTCAGCTCCTACCCCTAAGGGCTCTAATTCTAGCACCAGTGTTGTCCAGAATCATCTTTATGAACTTTCTACTAGTCAAGAATCTGAGGCATCCCAAAAGGTGTTACTGGTATGTTACAACTGTTTTTATTTTGATGTTCATTATTTGCTTTATCTAGGTTCTACCCTATCATATGTGACCCTTTATATGGTTGTGCATTTTGGTTTTGATCTTGAAAATATTTCCAACCCCTTTGCTATTTCTACTCCAGTAGGCGATTCTATAGTTGCTTGAAAAATCTATAAGGGTCGTGTGGTGTCCATCTTTCATAGGGAGACATTTGTAGATTTATAGAGCTTGATATGTGGATATTGATGTTATCTTGGGGATGGATTGGATTCATTTGTGCTATGATCCTATGGATTGTAGGACCCAAAGGGTCAGTTTCACATTCCTAAGAAACTAGTATTAGAATGGGTGGGGAGTTCCATAGTACCCAAGGAGGGGGAGTTATTTCTTATCTTAGAGCTCAGAAATTAATTTTAAAAGGTTTCTTTATCATCTAGTTAATGTGAAGGATTTTGACTTTGAAAGTCATTCTTTGCAATCTATCCCTGTGGTCAATGAATTTCCTGAAGTGTTTTTTGATTACCTTTCCAAAATTCCTCCCATTAGAGAAATAGATTTTGGGATTGATCTTCTATTAGATACTTGTCCTATTTCCATTTCTCCTAATAGAATGGATTCAGATAAATTAAAGAAGCTAAAAGAGCAATTGAAAGACCTTTATGATATAGGGTTCACTCGTCCTAGTGTCTCTCCGTGGGGTGCTTCTAAGATTTTTTTTTGCAAAAAAGATGGATCCCTTCAAATGTATATAGACTATTGTCATTTGAATATGGTTACCATGAAAAATAAGTACCCTCTTCCTAGAATTGATGATATTTTTGCTCAGCTTCAAGGTGCTGGGTGTTTCTCTAAGATTGATTTTCATATTGGTTATCATCGGTTGAAGATTAGGAAGGTTGATACTTCCAAGACTGCTTTCCAAACACGGTATGGTCACTATGAATTTTTGGTCATATCTTTTAGGTTGACTAATGCTCCGCTGTGTTCATGGATCTTATAAATTAGGTTTTTAAGCAGTTTCAAGATTTGTTTGTGATAGTTTTCATTGATGACATCTTGGTGTACTCTAAGAGTGAGGAGGATCATACCAATCACCTTTGAATTATACTATAGAATCTTAAGGACTAGAAATTATATGCCAATTTTATAAGTGTGAGTTTTGGCTTAATGCTGTGAAATTTTTGTCGCATATTATTTCTATTGGATCCATAGAAAGTTGAGGTAGTTAAGAAATAGCCCAGATCCATGACTCCAATCAACATTAGGAGATGCATGGGCTAGGATCGATGTTATTGTAGGTTTATAGAGTATTTCTCTTCTATTGCTAATTTGTTGACAAGGTTGACTTAAAAGAAGGTATGTTCTTGTGGTTTGATGCCTATGAGGGTAGTTTTGAGAAGTTGAAGGATAAGATAACTTCTTCTATAGTTTTGACACTACCCGAGGGTATTAAGGGTTTTGTTATGTATTGTGATGCATCCCGTGTAGGGATAAGTTTTGTTTTGATGGAGCATGGAAAGGTAGTATCCTATGCTTCTAGGAAGCTTAAGGTTCGTAAGAGGAATTATCCATCATGATTTAGAGTTAGGGGCTTTGGTTTTTGCATTGAAAATTTGATGTCATTATCTATATAGAGTGCACATGGATATTTATTTAGACCAAAAGAGCTTGTTGTCTGTGTTTAGGTAGAAGTAGTTAAATCTCAGGCAGAGGTGGTGGCTCAAATTATTTAAAGATTATGACATTAGTTTTCACTACCATCTAAGTAAAGCTAATGTTATTGCTAATGCTCTTAGCACATTGTCTAAAGAGAGCTTAATTTACATAAATGAGGAGAAAAGAGGGTTGATAAAGGATATTACAAGTTGGCTAACATGGGAGTTCATCTTTTGGACACTAAGGATAGAGGGGCGATTATTCAAAAAGTGGTTAAATCATCTCTTGGTGTTGAGGTAAAGGATAAATAGGCTTTGGATCCCATACTTAGGAATATTAAGGATGAAGTGACCCGATAAAAGTTTATGGCATTCGATATCGGGGGAGATGGCATCTTAAGGTATCAAGTTAGGTTGTGTGTTCCTGATGTTGATGGGCTGCAGGAAAGGATTTTGACTCTGGCTCATCATTTATGAAATATAGTTCATCCGAGTTTAACTAAGATATATCATTACTTGAAAGAAATCTACTGGTGTGACAATATTAAGAGATATATGGAAAATTTTATTGCCAAATATATGGTTTTTTTGCAAGTTAAAGTTGAGCATTTGAGGCCTGGTGGCATATCTCAAGAGATAGAGTTTCCCATGTGAAAGTAGGAGATGATCAGTATGGATTTCATTTTGGGTATTCCATGGTCTCGCAATCAGTATGATTCTGTTTAGGTCATTATGGATAGAATGACTATGTTTGCTTACTTTTTGCCTGTTAGGACTAACTACTTAATAGGGAATTATGCTAAGTTGTTCATTCTAGAGATTTTGAAGTTGAATAGTGTGCCAGTGTCCATAATTTTAGATCGAGGTATGTAGTTTTCTTCTCACTTATGGCATTTATTTTAGAAAGGTTTGGGTGCATGGGTAAGCCTTATTACCATTTTCTACCATCAAATCGATAGGCAAGTAGAGTATACTATTCAAACTTTGGAGGATATGATAAGGGAATGTGTGATTGACTTTAAAGATAGTTGGGTTGATCATTTTCCTCATATTGAGTTTGGTTAAAATAATAGTTACCATTCTAGTATTCAAATGGCTCCTTTTGAGACTCTTTATGGTGGGAAGTATAGGTCCCTTATTGGGTGGTTTGGGGTAGGTGAGACTAAGCTATTTTGTCCTGACTTGTTCACCATGTCATGGAAAATGTAAAACTAATTAGAGAAAGATTTAAGACTGCTTAAAGTCTCCAAAAGTATTATACGGATGTGAGGCGGTGGGATTTGGAGTTCAAAGTAAATGATTGGTTATTCTTGAAGATGTCTTCTATGAAAGGACTCATGAGGTTTGGGAAGAAAGGAAAGCTCTATCCCCATTATGTTAGTCCATATCAGATTTTGAGGAGGATCGGGAATGTCACATATAAGTTAGATTTGTCTAAAAGTTTAGCTTTGACAATCCTATTTTTATGTGTCTATGTTAAAAAATGCGGGTAATCCTTCCTTGATAGTGCCTGTTAAGGATGTTGGTGTTACAAATTCCTTGTCTTTTGAGGAAGTCCTGATTTAAATATTTGATAGGTAAATTAATAGGTTGAGGACCAATGATGTAGCCTCAATGAAGGTTCTGTAGAGAAATGAAAAGGTAAAAAGGGCTACATGGGAAGCTGAGGAAGATATGAAGCCCAAGTATCTATTCTTTTTCCCCGTGTTGAATGAGAGCGCATAAGGTATGAGTCTTCTTTCCCTGTTTTCAAAATTCAAAATTTTCATTTGATTCTGATGTATTCTTTCTATTCTCATGCTAAAAGTGTCCTAACTCATCATTTGAATGGATCATTCATCTCCAAATGCTAAAACTGTAGCTCATTGTGAAGTTGTAAGTATCGTGGGGACAAACATTGGATACCATATTTATCGGTGTTAGGGGTTTATATTATCGTGTGATTGGTGCACACTTGATGGCCTTAGTTTTCCCTTAGTTCGTGTGGCTAACACGCATTGGGGGCCTTTCAGTAGGAAAGCTGAACCCATATAGCTCGTGGGTGCCTTTAGGATGGGTCAAACTACACAATTCAGGTTTAATCTTTAAACTGTCTTGTTCATGACCCTTTTCCCTATTCCAACATCCTATATATATACATATGAATATGGTGCATGTGGTTTATTATTATATTTTGGTAATTGCTTTAGTTTATACTTATTCCCTACGTTATGTGGCAACTTTTATCCCACTGACCATTTTTAGATACTACATCATTTCATAGTGTAGGGTCCAAAGGGTTTTCTATTTTTTATGTGCAGCGTTAGGTGGTTGAGTTGTTGTGAAGTGGTGAGCCTCCATTCTTTAGAAGTCTTTGTCATTTCATTATTATTTCTTTATTGTCATATTACTTTGGGATTCTGTTAGGTCATAGTTGGGGGCATGTCCCGACTTAGATACTAGTCTAGTTTTAAAGGCTTTCGTGGACAAGTATTGCTTGGATTATTTGTTTTGACTCTTAGAACTTTCATGTAATGATCCTCTAGGATTTTTTGTTGATTTGTGTGCAATTATAGAATTTTGAGGCTTCCCACAAATACTATAGGTCATTTATGACTTGCTGAAACTATCGGTTTGGTGATCAGACAGTTCATTTGGATTTTAGGTTCATTTCCCTATTTTGGAGCTTTCACTATTTAGGATTTGGTGTCGAAACAAAACTCCTAGTAGATGACCTCAGATGAGATTTTTGACACCTCTATCAGTTCCAAAATATTTATTATATGCTATGTAGACCTTTGGTTTGGGTCTCGAGGTACCCAGGCTCATTTGGACTTATTAGTCAGAAAGTTGAGAAAATTAGAAATTTGGGTGTGGGACACATATTTGGTCAAAACAACCTTGAGTGGAAATGCCAAGTGCACCATCGCATCTGGAACATCAAATTTGGTGTGGTTACATAGTTTGTTTGCGTATATGGGGTTCTGAATGAATCCCAAACCCCTGGTCGAGTTCATTCTTAGACTTAGAAAATCTGGTATAGCTAAAAATCTGAGTGACCATGATCGCACAAGGTAAATCAAGATTGCTATAATATAGTAGGGAGTCGTGATTTCCAAGCACATGAAGTCACTATCGCTATATGCAACTTTTATGTGAAAATCCCGATCGCAGGGCTCAGTCACAATAGAGACACCCAAATGCCTTGACTGTGTTTACATAGACCCCTCTTTTCCCGATTTTACTCATTTTTCCCCTTTCTTGAGAGCTAAAAACTATAAAGTGTAAGATAAGTTGGGATTGAAACTTGTAGATGATTTAGGGATTTCCCTTTGAATTCATGGTAAGATTTCTTAAATTTTTTGATATATTCTTAGAAATTAGGGCTTTGGATTCTTAAAAATTTAAGGGTTGATTTGAGACCCAAATTGTGCTCCGTTTGTGCTCAACTCTTGAGCACAAATTTCTTGTACTTTGAGGGACCTCGTGATGGGTTCAATTTTTGGATTTTGTTAGTAGACCCTGCAGGCCCATTCTTGACCCGAAATTCAACCCGGCCCTTAATATAGTAATATGGGTGTAGTACCCCATAAGATTGTAGACTTTTTTCCATCCCTTAGTTACATATTTAAAGGGTTCCAAGCCATTATTTTACACAAAGTACAAGGACTTAGCCATTTAAGACCCCAAGAATGCAAACATTTTATTTTGGCCTCCCGAGTCTGAAACATTGATTTTTTGAGTTGAAATGTGTTTAGGGGTGTTAAAAGGGTCATCGATAGAATTCTAAAATTTTCTAAATAGGTTGAGGGTGTTTTGGACCACGGAGGTAGAATACCTCCACGATATGGGTGTGTCACAAAGGAAGGACCTCCGCGATACACCGCATGTCACGGAGGTTAGCCTCAGTGATACACGCTATGTCACGGACAATAGCCTCCACGATAACCTAAGTGACATGAAAGATGTGTTTTCTGTACTAATTTCATTACTTTATAAAGGGGAATTTTGATCTTTCCCCTCAATCCAAACAGCCAAATTGATGACTTAAAGATCAAAAGGGGCATTGTTTGCCCCATTCCCCATCAATTATCATACGTAAAACCCGTTCCCTTTCCCAAGAACATAAAATCAAGCCTCTTCTCCAGAATTAAAGCATTAAAGGTCTGAATTCCAAGATGTTTCCTGAAGGATTCAAGAAATTTAAGTATGTAGGATAATCATTAATGGGTTCCTTCCACCCATTGAGTCCCAAAATCCCATTTTGTTCAAGTGTGAAACTTTTATCCTCTTTTATGAAAATATCCATATTAACTTTGAATTTAATCCATTCTTTCTTAGTAGATTTGAATTCAATCCATGGCAAGATGTTTCACCTCTATGAATTATGTTATACATGTTTTGAATTTCAATCACCTACATCATGTTTAGTTAATACCATGTCAATTTCTATAGTTAGGTAATAAACCATGTGATCATGTTGTTCTTATAAGGTTATCATATTCGCATACTCATAATCATGAATTCCTTTACATTGTTTTAAATGATGATTTTGTATTTTAAGTATTATTCAGTACTGGAGGGTTATGAACACCGATACCTATATGTTTACCCATGTTTCAAAATTACAAGTAGCAAGTCAATCAGATCATTATTTTTCTATCATACCTAGTTTGTTATGATCTTTAAGCATTATCAATTGTGATATCCAGTTGACTTTAAATCAGTACTAGTGTCAATTCAGTTGGGAGTATGATTTAGCACCGAGTAAACCTAGGGATGAAGCCTCACCCGCAAGTAGAAAATTTAAACCTTTAGTAGAAATTCCTAAGTTCAAGAACTACATAGCCAATGTAGGTTATGAGAAGTCACCCGCTAGTAAAGGACTGGCCCTCTCATAGGTATCACCCGCCAATAAAGTAATGACACCCTATTAATCTAAGACACCAGTTTAGCGGATCCACAAAGCCAGTGTTTTACCCATGGCAAGGTATTAACACCTCTCTAACTTGGTAACAAGTTGGACCCTAATTAGCTAAGATTAGGGAATGTTGGTTACATGATAGTTCCCACATTTTTTGTCAGTTCTTAGGTTATATCAGTATGGGTTTGCATGACCAAGTATTTATTTTATCAGGTATTCAGTCAGTCAATTTTTTTAGATTATCTCAGTACATGTTTTACTTGGTCTTGCATTCTTTTTACATGTTCATGCATCCATGTTCAGTATCCATATGTATTTTCTATTAGTCCCTATCTCATATGTCAGTATATTCAAAGTATAGATTGCATACTTTTTTTGTGCTATATTAATTTCACAATATAGGTTCAGATGCTCAATTCTCTGATCACCCTTAGTTAGCTCAATGCTTCTCTGCAACAGTAGTGGTGAGTCCACATCCATCGAGGACAAGTTATGTTTAGTTACTTTCAATATTTCATTTATTTTAGCTAGTCAGAGTTAGTTGATGGTTTGTCCCATCTACTCCATATGTCTTACAGGCTTTCATACAAGATGTTTAGATATTCAGATATTCAGACTAGATATTAAGCTATTCAAACTTATTTTCAGTTTATTCCATAATTTAGACACGTTGGTATTTTCTTTTGTTTTATATCTTAATAGACTTTTATCATTTTAATCTCTGCACATGATGTTTCTCTATTTATCATTTAGTGCTCTCAGCAGGTACCAGATTGTGGGTTAGCTTTGGGTCACTTGTGGCCTTAAGCATCGTGTTATGACTAGGGGGTATGCTCAGGTCATGAAAAAACTTGGTATCAAAGCCTAAGGTTTTAAAGTGTCCTTGGATATTTGAAAGCCGCGTTAGGTAAAGTCTTGTGCCTGGTGGTGAAGCGCACCACACTTATGGGCAAGAGGCTATGAGATACTTTAGGAAAGTTTCCCTTCTTTCAGTATTCATGTTATACAAACGGTCATGATCTCTATTAAATTCCTTTTTTCTAACTCATCCTTTTATAAAAAATGACTCCTAGAAGAAACAACAAAAGAAGGAATAGGGATCAGCCTGCATTACAACCTATTAAGGAAGATCCCCTGAACTAACATGTTTTCTACCTTGAGTTTAGGTATTTATTCACCACTTTTGCCCATTCTATGGCTACTCAAAATAACCAGTAGGCTGTTGACCCAGCCAATCCAGTGATGAATACAACAGCTATTAGTAACTGAGACTTCACTCGGATAAATCCTCCATTATTCTTTTTATCTAAGTTTGAGGAGGACCCATAAGGATTTCTTGATGGTGTACAAAAATTTACAAACATCATGGTGTTACTATTAGTTAGATTGCTGACCTAGCTAATTATCAGTTGCTACGAGTAGCTTATACTTGGTTCAAGCAATGGAAAGAGGACAAAGGTATTGAGGCAGGGCCTATAGAGTAGGAGAAGTTTGCCATGACCTTTTTGGATAGATTCTTCCCACTTGAGTTGAGAGAGGATAAGGTTCATGAGTTCATAAATCTGAAATAAGGTAGCATGAGTGTGAAGGAGTACTCACTTAAGTTTACTTAGTTAGAGAGGTATTCTCCAACTATGGTGGCTGATTCTAGGTCTAGTATGAGTAAGTGTATGTCTGGGGTATCTGATAGTGTAGTCAAAAAGTATAGAATAGCCATGTTGATTAAGGAAATAGACCTTTCTAGGCTGATGGTTCATGCTTAGCAGATTAAGGAGGAGAAACTCAAGGAAAAGGAAAAGAATACCGAGAGGGCCAAAATAGGTAGCTTCAACTTATTATAATAGAGTGTAAATGGTTGAAATCATTCTCAATTCTGCTAGAAATTTTTAACACCAACCCTATTTTTAGCCAGTGCGCCAGTGCCTTTTCAGGCGTGACAATAGGGATAGAGCGCCAAGATCTAAGACCTAGGGTAGCATTTAATGATATTACCAACTCATTTTGCAGGAAATATGGTAAGAATTATTAGGGGAGTAGAGGGAAGGTAGTGATGAGTGTTTTGGATATAGCAAGCCAGGACACATGATTAGGGATTATCTAGTAGTTTCCCAATAGTGAAAGGAACTTCATCAATAGGGTCAGTCCAACTTTTCATCAACTTCAGTAGGTCACCCAACTCAGTTGGGTGCCACCTCAAGTGGGTATCATTAGAATCAAATTAATTCCCTCTAGAATTGACTTGATCAGAAAAGTTCTCCTAATATAGTTACGGGTACATTATAAGTCACCATATTTATGTTTATTCATTGTTAAACCCTCAATCTTCACTTTCTTTTGTGACTCCTTATATATGTGTAAACTTTGGCGTCAGTCCCAAAATCTTAGTAGTTAGTTCTATCACAGCCAAACGGGTATACAGAAATCGCTCGATCATAGTATCTTATAGAGTTCCTTCAGTTGATTTTGTAGAGTTAGAGATGATAGATTTTGATGTTATTCTCAACATGGATTGGATCCACTCGAGCTATGCCTTAATTTTTTTATAGAAATAGAATAGTCCAATTCCAGTTTCCTAATAAGCCCATTATTGAATGGAGGGGTAGTACTTCAGTGCCTAAGAGTTAGTTTATCTCCTATATTCCTATCTTAAGGCAAGAAATATTATACCCAAGGGATGTATATACCATCTCATCTAAGTCAAGGACTCAAATTATTAATCTCCAAGTCTTGAGTTAGTTCTAGTACTAAATGATTTTCCAAAAGTATTCCCTAATGATCTTCCTGTAGTTTCTCCCGAAAGAGAAATTGACTTTAGAATAGATCTTATTCTAGATACCTAGCCTATCTCAATTTCTAATTGCATAAGGGCTCCAGATGAGCTTAAGGAATTGAAGGAACAATTGTAAGATCTATTAGAAAAAGGTTTCATTAGGTCTAGTGTTTCTCCATGGGGTTCTACCGTCCTCTTTGTGCACAAGAAAGATGATACCCTCAGAATGTGCATCGACTACGGTCAGTTGAAAAAAGTCATAATTAAGAATAAGTATCCTCTCCCCAGGATTGATGACTTGTTTGACCAACTTTAGGGTATAGCTTAGTTCTCTAAGATAAACCTCAGATACGGCTATCATTAGCTCATTGCCAGAGAATTTGACATTCCGAAGACAACTTTCAAGACTCGATATGGTCACTTCAAATTTCTAGTCATGTCTTTTGGAATAACGAATGCCTCAACAACTTGTATGGACATAATGAAAACGGTGATCAAGAAGTACTTAAACATGTTTATCATAGTCTTCATAGATGACATCCTCGTCTATTCCCATAGCGAAAGTGATTATGCAAACCATTTGAGGGTTGAATTACAAACCTTTAAGAATCATCAATTATTCACTAAGTTCATCTAGTGTGAATTGTAGTTGATATAAGTATCTTGCCTTGTCCATATCATTTCTGGTGATGGCATTTTAGTTGATCCCCAAAAGACTAAAGTTGTAAGAAACTGACCTAGCCTAACTTGTCTCTCAAATATAAGGAGTTTCTTGGGTTTAGCTGGTTACTATGAATTGTTTTTTGAAGGTTTTTCTTCTATTTATTCTACCATTTACCAATTAACCTAGAAGAAATTCAAATTTCAATGGTCAGATCCCTACGAGAAGAGTTTTCAGAAATTAAAGACTCAACTCACTTCTGCTCCAGTCTTGATGTTACCAGATGGCATAGATAGGTTGTAGTTTATGTGATGCTTCTAGAGTTGGTCTTAGTTATGTGTTAATGCAGAGAGGTAAGGTCATAACCTATGCCTCTGGATAGCTTAACCCCCATAAGAAGAATTACTTAACCCATGACCTTGAGTTAGCAGCAATTGTCTTTGCTTAAATATTTGTTGGCATTACCTTTATGGGGTTCATGTTTATTTGTTCATGGGTCTTAAGAGTTTATAGTTTGTGTTCACTAAGAAGGATCTAAATCTTTGTCAAAGAAGGTGGCTAGAATTGTTATAGGACTACGATATGAGTATGTTGTATCACTCGGGTAAGGCCAATGTAGTAGATGGTGCCCTTAGTAGATTGACTATGGAAAGTGTTGCTCATGTTGAGGATGATAAGAAGGAAGTAGTTTCTCAGGTTCATCAGCTTCCCAGGTTAGGTATTCGATTGGTTGATTCAGTTGAAGGTAGTATATGGGTTCATAATGGTTTAGAATCTTCATTTCTTGCCAAAGTGAAAGAAAAGCAAGATGGGGATCCTATTTTGGACAAGTTGAAAGGGGTAGTTAGGGATCCAAAGGTTAAGGTTTTCTCCCAAGGGGGAGATAATGTGATTCATTATCAAGGCATGTTATCTGTTTCGAGTGTGGATAGTCTGAGATTATGGATATTAGTAGAGGCACATGGTGCATAATATTCTATTCACCCAAGAGACACTAAGATGTATCATTATTTGTGAGAAATCTACTAGTGGAGTGGTATGAAGAAATATATTATAAAATTCATGGCTAAGTGTTCGAATTGTTTGAAGGTTAAGGTTGAGCACCAGATGCCTAGTGGTATACTTCAAGAGTTCAGCATTCCCACTTGGAAGTGGGAGGTGGTGAACATGGATTTTGTGACTTGGTGGCTTCATACACGTCCTCAGCATGATTTAATTTTATTCACTGTAGATAGAATAACCAAGTCAACCTATTTCTTGCTAGTTCATACTTCGTATTCAGTTAAGGATTATGTTAGGCTCTATCTTAGGGAGTTGTTAAAGTTGCATAGGGTTCCATTGAACATTATTTCAGATAGAGGTACCAAGTTTACCTCCCACTTTTGGAAGTTTTTTCCATCTCAGTCCAATATTTCATCCTCAGATAGATGGTCAATCAAAGCAAACCATTCAAGTGTTAAAGGACATACTGAGGGTTTGTGTTAGTGACATCAAGGGTAGTTGGGATGGCCACTTATCTTTGATTGAGTTTGCCTACGACAATACCTATCACTCTAGTATTCAGATGACTTCATTTGAGGCTCTTTAGGAAAAGAGGTGTATATCTTCTATTGGTTGGTTTGAAATAGGTGAGGCTGCTTTAATAGTGCCAGATTAACTGAATGGGGTGATGGAGAAATTTGAGTTAATCCACAAAAGGCTGAAAACAACCCAAAGTCATTAGAAATCTTGTACAGATGTGAGGAGAAGAGATCTTGAGTTTAACGTTGGTAACTTGGTTTATCTAAAAAATTTTCCTATAAAAGGGATTAAGAGATTTGTCAAGAAGGGAAAACTCAGTCCCCGCTATGTTGTCCTATATAGTATTTTAGGAAGGTACCTTATGAGTTAGAATTTCCTATAGATTTTACATAAGTGCATCCAGTGTTCCATGTCTCTTTGCTAAAGAAATCTATTGGTGACACAACTTCTGTTATTCCTTTTGAAAAATATGGATGTGAAAGATAGTCTCTTCTACAAAGAAGTCCCAGTTGAGATCCTTGTTAGATTCGTAGGTTGAGGAATAAAGAAATTCCCTTGGTTAAGTTTCTATGGCAAAATTAGGAAGCAAAAATAGATATGCGAGCCAAATATCCTTATCTTTCTCTGCTAATTCATATGCAGTGTGAGGTAATGGTTTTCCTTAAGTGATTCTCTTGTTTTTTATCTAAACTATATAGTCATCCTTATATCATAACATGCATTCATGAATTTAGTTTAGTCTATGTATCATATTTTAGATTCAATTACTTAATCAGATTTGACTCATATATTTAGTGTATGATATCAGTTTTTCTAGTATCTCAGCGTTAACATTTTCATTCGGGAAGGAATGATCCTACGGGGGAGATATTGTAATACCCCGTAAGATTCTAGACACATTTCCAGCCCATAGTTACATGTTTAAAGGTTCCAACTCATTATTTTACACTAAGTACAAGGACACAGCCATTTTAAGTCACCAAGAATGCGAATATTTTAATTTTTGCCTTCCCGAGTCCGAAACATTGATTTTTTGAGTTGAAATGTGTTTAGGGGTATTAAAAGGGTCATGCAGGAGAGTTTTGGAATTTTAAAAATAGTTTTAGTGTGTTTTTGGACAATGGAGGATGAATGCCTCCACGATATGAACATGTCATGCTAGTAGGACCTCTATGATACATGGCATGTTGCAGAGGTTACTCTCCACGATACACGTCGTGTCATGGAGGATAGCCTCTATGACAACCTCTATGACAAGGAGGCTTTGTTTTTTGTAGTATTTTCATTAACTTATAATGGGGAATTTTGGTCTTTCCCCTCACCCCAAACACCCAAATTGAAGACTTAAAGCTCAAAAGGGTCATTATTTGCCCCATTTCCTATCAGTTATCCTATGTAAAACCCATCCCTTTTCCCAAGAGCGTAAAATCAAGCCTTTTCTCAATAATTGAAGCATCCATGGTTCGAATTCCAAGCTTTTTTCTTAAAGGATTTAAGAAATTAAGGTATGCAGGATACTCATCAATGGGTTCCTTCCACCCATTGAGTCCCAAAATCCCCATTTGTTCAAGTATAAAACCTTTATCCTCTTTTATGAAAATAACCATATTAACTGTGAATTTAATCCATGATTTCTTAGTAGTTTTCAATTCAAGCCATGCCAAGATTTTTCCCCTATGTGAATTATGTTATTACATGTTTTGAATTTCAATCACCTAAGTCATCTTCGGTTAGTATAATGTTAGTTTCTAGAGTTATGAAATAAACCATGTAATCATGTTGTTCTCATAATTTTATCTGATTCATGTACTCATAATCATGAACTCCGTTATAGTGTTTTAAATGATGATTTTGTAATTAAAGTATTATTCAATGGCGGATTATTATGAACACCCGATACCTATATATTTACCCATATTTTAGAATTACAAGTAGCAAGTCAGTTAGATTGTGATTCTACTATCAGGCTCTGTTTGTGATAATCACTGAGCATTATCAGTTGTGATATCTAGTTGACTTTAAATTAGTACCAGTGTCAATTTAGTTGGGAGTAGGATTTAGCAATGGTCAAACCTAGGGATAAAGGATCACCCTCCAGTAGAGGACTGAGAACTTTAATAGAAGTCTCTAAGTTCTAGAACTACGTCGCCAGCGTAAGTTATAAAAGGTCCACCGCTGAGGACTCACACTCTCTTAGGGGTCACTAACCAGTAAAGGACTGGAACCCTAGTCCTTCAAGATACAAATTTAATGGATCCACTCATCCAATGTTTGTACTCGTGGCAAGGTACTGACACCCTTCTAACTAGGGTTACAGGTTGGACCCTAATTAGCTCAGATTAGGGCATGTCAGTTAGGTGATAGATCCTACAATTTATGTCAGTACTCAGGTTATATCAGTATAGATTTTCATGACCAAGTGTTTATTTTATTAGCTATTCAGTCAGTCAATTTTACAGATTATCTTAATACATATTTCATATGTTCTTGCATTCTTTATTCAAGTTCATGCATCCATGTTCAATATCCATCTGTATTTTCAGTTATTACCTATCTCACGTACTAGTACATTTAAATTACTAACCACATACTCTCTTTTGCATTTTATTGATTTCTCAATATAGGTTCGGATACTCAGTTCCTCGATCTCCCTTAGTCATCTCAGTGCCTCTCAGCAATTATAGGACGAGTCCTCATCCATTGAGAACAAGTTATGTTCAGTTACTTTCAGTATATCTTTCATTTCAGTCAGTCAGAGTTAGTTAAGGATTTGTCCCATCAACTCTACATGTCTTAGAGGCTTTCAGACTAGATGTTCAGATATTCAGATATTAAGACTAGATATTCAGCCTTTTTTTTTATTCCATAATTTAGACATGTTGGTATTTGATTCAGTTTTATATCTTAATATACTTTTTCCAATTTAATATCTTCACATGATGTTTCATTATTATATTATTCAGTGCTCATAATAGGTACCAGATCATGGTTTAGTTTTGGGTCACTTATGTCCTTAAGCACCGTGTTACGACTAGGGGGATAGCCCTAGGTCGTGACAATGAGTTTCATTTGACACATAATGAAACAAAGATTAAAATTTTTATTGTGTGATGACATTTTGAGATCATAGAGTAAAGATAGACATTCAGTGGATGATTCAAAAATTTGCAGTTTGGCTATGAGGTGGACTTCTGCCTATTTTTCTTCACAAGATGATGTGTTTTATTTATTGCATGTGAATGTGAAAGTTAAGATGGATTATTGGTTTAACACCATGTTTAGTCTTGATTTTGATATTTGAGGATTAGATGGGTGAATTGAGCCATAAGGTGAAATACTTATTTATGCTTCTAGGATCCTACTTCCCTAGGTGTCTAACATTTAGGCATTGTTGAGATTAATGAACCTTATAATATGGTTACTACGTACTTGGTGGATTGAGATGAAGATTCTCGAATCTTAAGGTTATGTGTGTTGGATATGTTCCTATTATTGGGCCTAAGGTCATTTTAACATAATGGTTAGATTCTGAAAATGTTGATCCTTGTGAAGGATATGGCCATAGTTTATAGACATGTTGATGTTTAGGATTTCATTGTGTAAATACTGTTGATGGCATGCATAGATTCGGTACACTCATGATCATTAAAATGGTAAATGGTAGGATTCTAATTAAAATAAGACACTTCTATTATTTTTTCTAAAAGGGGATTAAAGCCCACTTTTCACCTTAAAAATGAATTTCTTCATAACGAGAATCATATCACCTTAATGGGTGATTTATGTGTATTGATATTGAAAAAGGTATTTTTAGGATTTGACCGAATGGACTCCAATCTATGATTTTGATACTATAAATTACTTCGGTCGTGAGAGATTCCAACCCCTTCTACACCTTTATAATAATTTAGTCCCAAAGTTTACCCAAACAACGTATTTGTGGTCATTATTATAGAGGTTGTGCGATAGTCTCGGAGGTTGTTTGGTGGCCTCATGTATCACATCATTATTATAGTAGTTGTGTAATGGTCTCGGGGGTTGTGTGATGAATTTGTTTATCACATCATTATTATATAGGTTGTCCAACGGTCTTAGAGGTTGTGCAATGACCTTGTGTATTACATCATATTATAGAGGTTGTGCGATAGTCTCGGAGGTTGTGCAACAACCTCGTGTATCACATTGTTATGGAGGTTATGTGATGGCCTGGCTTACTTATGCTATTATGTTTGTATTTTTGGGCACTCATTCTTGCATGAGCATTGCTTATCACCAGTATGCACCTATATGGATCAGCCTTATGAGGGGTTGCATAGGAATGGGTAATGAGTATGACTTGTAGAGTGTTGTATGTTGATTTAACCTTTTGAAATTGGTGCGGTGGGATTTGTGAAAGGCTCAGTTAGGTACTGGTTTTACAGGCTAGCCGATTACTCGCGTTGTCATTTCTATTATTATTATTATTATGATCCTTGTTTTGGGCTAGTTTGTGACAGATGGTTAATGATTCAGTATTGATATTTGAGGTATGATTTTGGAACTTTTATCTTACGATTGTATTACTATGCATGATTAGACGTATGGATTAGTAACCCTGAGTATACTAGCACTAGTTCCTTCTATGAGTCTGAGGTCTTAAAATTCTTGTCTGATGATTTAGGCTGTACTTCAAGTTGACCTTGTTATATATATATATATGGATATATGTATATATGGTGTAAACGTATATCCCTTCATTTATTCCTACTGTATATTCATTCCTTGGCCTTGTATACTTATATATATCCTTCTTTAGCCAATTATTCATATATTTGCCGGGATATACAATATAGAGATGGAATAGGATAGCTTATCCTTAATACTTTCTTAGCCTTATTATGTTAGGTTTTCGGACATGAATAGGATATATTATCCTTATTATCTCATTGGCATTCTTATGTTGTAATGCCCCAAGTCTATACCCCAAACGCTACACTGTGCTAATAAACCTGAAGGACCACCAGCTAACCCATCACTGGTACCTGTTGTGAGCACTGTATAATAATCACACTGTGATAACAATACAACTGAAATAAATGCGGAAGGTAGGCTAAACATCGCCATAAGGTTCATAACTAAAAACAAATACTGAATACTAAAAAACTGAATACTGAAAATATTTGTCAGAAATACTCTAGTCCGAAAGCCTCAACTATTCAAAGGTGGATTTGATGGGACAAGGCCCCAACTAACTCCGGCTACTGAAAAGTAAACTGAAATACTAAAATAACAACTTTGTCCTTGAACTATAAGGACTCAAAACTAAGTTTGTTGCTGATAGGCTGGGCTGCTAAGAGTGGTCAGGAGTTCGTGCGTCTGAACCTATGAAATAAGACATCATAGCGCAAAATAAAAATATGCGTCAGTACTGTGAATGTACTGGTATGCTAACTGAGGTAGGCTAATAAGCATGGGTTCATATGCATGAACAATAACTGGCTGAGTAAAATGAACATAACTGACTGAGAGTACATGCATGAATACATAAACTATAACTGAGATAATGATAATACTGAATACTGAGTTTTGAGTACCGATTAACTAATATCTGAGTTCGTTGATAACTAAAATGTTGTTATCTAAGTGGCAATTTTTGATAGTCCTGATTCTGTGGAACTGTGCTAAGTTCTGTACTGAGCTTAGTGATTGTGTCTAACAGTCCTAATTTTTGTAAAATTAAGTTGAGTTCTATATTGAGATTGGAACTAAAATTGAGACTGTGGGAGGTAATCATCTAATCGACATGCCCCTTCTCTGACTGATTTGGGGTCCAACCTGCAACCCCAGTTAGAAGGGTGTCAGTATTATGCCATCGGTAAAGACAAGTGCTGAGTCACCCTCATTTGGTAGGTACTCTGAATAAGAATGGTCAACTGGTATGTTAAAACACCCCATCAACCCTCACCTAGCAGGTTGATGTCTCAACCTATGCTGGCTACATAGTTCTTGAACACAAGGACTGCTACTAAGAATCACACCCTCTACTGGTAGGTGAATCCCCATCCTTGGGTTCACTCGGTACTAAATCCTACTCCCAACTGAATAGACACTGGATTGATTTCTAAACTATTCTAGGCTAGACTGTACTGCTACTAATCATGTTTAACTAACTGAACTGAACTGAGTTCAATAGGTTTTGAACTGATTACTGAACTACTGATCATGATACTACCGAGTCTATTCTGTAACTACTATAGCTCTAAGTAAACAACTAGACTGTCAGGTATTAGATTTCTCTAGGACTCGATAGCACAAATTATAAGACATAGCATAATCTTGAAAATATAATAACTAATTACTTGATCACCATTCATTCATTTAGGCATTTTGACAAACACTTGCATGACATGAACTTGTATACATGGTATCATGATATAAGTTTTCTTCTCGACCCAAATGAACAATTCATCAAACACTTTGAGAGCATAATTTAAGCACATGGTTGTACTACAACATACAAGTATCATAAATATAATCTCAACTCAAAAATTCAAAAGGGTTTTAATAGAAACCATACAACAACCCACACATGCCATTTATTTCTCATAAATTGGTAATTAATCCTAGATTCTAAACTCATATAACATCATAGTCATAAATACAATCAAATTCAATCATGAAATTAATCAAATCTATTAACTTGTTGTTCAAAAAGGTTTCTGAACTCCAAGGGTGGAAGGAAACCCTTGGATGAATACTTAACATACCTTAATGCTTGAATTCTTGAAGATTAATGGTGAAATCTTTGGATTTGAATCTTTAATTAGAATTCCTAGAGTTTATCCTTGAGTAATTTTGAGAGAAAAGAGTGTAATTTGCTTTGTGAGGGCTGAATTTCATGTTTTTGGGGCTAGTTTAAAGTGGGGAAAATGTCCCTAATACCCCTCTGGATGCTGTTTTAATTACTAAAAAGCATGCTCAACGACGTGCATAATGATACATCACGCCAATGGGGTCGATACTATGGATGATGCGCTGTATCGAGTTCATGTCGACTCACTGGAAATTGACACTAGGAGATGGGGAAAACATTTATCAATGTGATATGCGACGCAATGTGTCAAGATCGCATTGATCCATTGGTTTAGGCTTCCAAACGTGCTTCAAACAAAGTCCAAAAATCTGAAACTTGTTCGAGAAAGCCTACTGATATTCCTGATGATGAATCAACATAAAGATTGATACTTTGAGGTCATAAGGGTCGTGAAATAGAGTCTTCATCTTATGAAGGTTAAAATCACACTAAGTTTGAATATTTAGCTAAAATTTTCTAAGTTTGGCATCTCTTAATAAGCTTTAAGGAACTGAGTTAAACTTAGGATTTTGTGGGGTCTTACAATATTTCCCCCTTGGGAACATTCATCCTCGAATGCGATTAATGAGCCTGGGAATACTGACAAACTGAACTTGCTTACTGAACATGCATAACTGTAACATGATTTGTTGACTGACACTACTGATATGCTGAAATTTCAGACTGAACATGCATATTTGATGGATGAATACGTGGCTGAACATGATTCATGAATGCATGACTGGGATTGCAATAAGTTGAGTTTCTCATGCTGAACATACATATCTGATGCATGAATACATAACTAAATATGCAATGGTAACTCATACCAAGTTTATAAAGGGGAAATTTGAGCATGAAACTGAGTATGTTCAAGGAAAAATGGTTACCTTGGGCTGACTCTGAGTTTGTAGAGAAGAGGTGAGAATACTTGGTTCGTATATCTATTTTTTCCTCCCAAGTAGCTCCCTCAATGGACTGACTCCGTCAAAGAACTTTGACTAGAGGAACTTCTTTGTTCCTCAGTCTGGGAATCTAATAATCAAGGATTTTGACTGGAACCTCTTTGTAAGAGAGACTATTATTAATATTTAGGCCCTCTATAGGGACTACAACTATTGGGTCACCTATACACTTCTTAAGCGAGGAGACATGAAACAATGTATATACTGAAGCTAAGTCTGAAGGTAACTCGAGCTCGTAAGCAACCTTTTCAAACAAGCTGAGAATTCGATAAGGACCGATATATCAGGGACTAAGCTTCCACTTCTTGCCAAACCTTTTTACTAGGTTAATAGGAGAGATCTTCAAATATATAAAGTCACCAATCTCAAACTTGAGATAATTTCTTTGCACATCTGCGTACGATTTCTGTCGGCTCTGAGCTATCTTAAGCCTTTCCTTGATCAACAGAACTTTTTCTAAGGTATCAAATACCAGGTAAGGCCCTACCACTGTGGCCTCACCTACTTCAAACCAATCAATGGGAGACCTATATCTCCTCCCATAAAGTGCCTCAAATAGAGCCATCTGAATGCTGGAATAATAGATGTTATTATATTCGAACGCAATCAATGGAAAGTGGTCATCCCAACTACCTCAAAAGTCAATCTCACATGCTTGTAGAATATCTTCTAAAGTTTGAATGGTCCTTTCTGCTTGACCATCTATCTAAGGGTGAAAGGCTGTACTGAGGTGAACTTGGGTACCAAGACCCTTCTGTAATGCTTTCCAGAAATAAAAGGTAAACTGGGTACCTCTATCTGAAATAATGGATAATGGAACTCCGTGCAATCTGACGAATTCTCTGACATAGAGCTTGGAATAGTCCTAGGCTAAATAAGAGGTATGGACTGGAAATAAATAAGCTAATTTGGTCATCCTATCTACAATGACCCAAATTGAATCATGCTGACAATGGGTATGAGGTAAACCCATCACAAAATCCATATTCACCTCGTCCTACTTCCAAGTGGAGATACTGAACTCCTGCATAGACCCACTAGGTTTTGGATGCTCGATCTTAAACTACTGACATGTTGAGCACTTATCTATAAACTTTGCAATGTCTCTGTTCATCCCACTACATCAATAGATCTCCCACAAATTATGGTATATCTTAGTGGCTCTTGGATAAATAGAGTAACGCGTACCATGCGCTTCTGTAAAAATCCGCTATCTCAGGTCATCTACACCTGGTACAAATAGCTGACCTAGACAACACAATACACTATCTCTCCCTTGGGAGAAAACCTCTACTTTTTGATCTCTGAATGATTCTTTCAACTTAACTAGGCTATGATCCCTATCCTTCTTTTCTTCAACCTTGAAGACCAGAGATGATTCTGAACTGCTCTGCACCCATACGCTACCTTCTATTGAATCTACTAAGTGGATACTCAGTCAGGCAAGATGATGAATTTCTTGAGCTAAATTCTTCTTATCACCTTCCACATGAGTAATACTACCCATGACACTCTACTGAGAGCATTAGCCACTATATTGGCCTTGCTCGAATAATACAGAACACTCATGTCGTAGTCTTTCAGCAACTCCAACCACCTTCTCTGATGGAGTTTTAGGTCTTTCTGAGAGAATACATATTATAGGCTCTTATGGTCTGTGAACACATCAATATTCACCCCATATAAGGAATGCCTCTAAATCTTTAAGGCAAAAACCACAGCTGCTAACTCAAGATCATGGATAGGATAGTTCTTCTTGTAGGCTTAAGATGTCTAGAGGCATAGGCTATAGCCTTACCTCTCTGCATCAAAACATACCCCAAACCAACTCTGGAAGCATCACAATATACCATAAACCCGTCTAAACCATCTGGCAGAGTCAAGACTAAAGTTGTAGTGAGTGGAGTCTTCAACTCCTGAAAACTCTTCTTACAAAAATTTGAGCACTAGAATTTGACTTTTATTTGAGTCAATCTAGACATAGGGGATAAAATATATGAAAATACCCTAACAAACCATCAGTAATGGCCGACCAATCCTAAGAAACTCTTGATATCTGAGCATAGATGGGTCTGGGATAATTTCTCACTACTTAGGTTTTTTGGGGATCAAATCTAATGCCATTATCGGAAATAATATGACCAAGGAAAGCTACTAACCTTAGACAAAATTCGCATTGGCTGAATTTAGCAAACAACTGATGGTTTCTGAGAGTCTACAATACTATTCTGAGATGGTATGTATGATCATGCTCACTGTGAGAGTAGAAAAGAATGTCATCTATGAAGACTATGATGAACATGTCCAAGTACTACTTGAACACATAGTTCATCAAGTCTATGAAAGTAGTTGGGGCATTGGTAAGACCAAATGACATGACTAAGAATTTGAAGTAACCATATCGAGTCCTAAAATCTGTCTTTGAAATGTAACATTCTCTAACCCTGAGCTGATGATAGCCTGATCTGAGGTCTATCTTAGAAATGTAAGTGGCACCCTGAAGTTGGTCAAATAAGTCATCAATTCTAGAAAGTGGATACTTGTTTTTTATCATGACTTTATTTAACTGATGGTAGTCAATATATATTCTGAGAGAATTATCTTTTTTGAACACAAATAGAACTGGTGCACCTCATGGGAATACACTGGATCTAATGAATCGCTTATCTAAGATATCTTTTAACTGTTATTTTAATTCTCTGAGTCTTTCTAGAGCCATTCTGTATGGCGGAATAAAGATGGACTGAGTATCTGGAAGAAGGTCTATTCGAAAGTCAATTTCCCTCTCGGGAGGAACTCTAAGAAGATCTTTGAGAAATACATCTGGGAATTCACATACTACTGACACTAATTTAAGTTTTGGGGTTTCTGATCTAGAGTCTTATACTCGAACAAGATAATAGAGATATCCCTTAGATATTATTTTTCTCGCCCTAAGGGAAGAAATAAGCTGACCCCTATGTGCTGAAGTACTACCCTTCCACTCTAGGAAGGGCTCATTTGGAAACTGAAATTGGATAATTCTATTTCTACAGTCAAATGAGGCAAAATAGGAATGAAGCCAATCCATGCCGAGAATGATATCAAAATTGGTTATCTCTAATTCTACTAAGTCTACTGAAGCAACTTTATGAGATATCATAATCGAAAAGTTCCTGTATACTCATTAGGATATGATAAATTTACCCACTAAGGTAAAGACTTAGAAAGGCTCTGCTAGGATTTTGGTACTGACTCCCAAGTCAATAGCTATATATGGAGTTACAAAGGACAAAGAAGCTCCTAGATCTAAAAAAGAATAAACATGTAAATGGAAAACTTGTAATGTACCAATGACCACATTAGGAGAACTTTCCTGATCCTTTCGAGACTGAAGTGCATAGTCTTTTTGGCGGTTGCCCACTGGTGGCACTGGAAATGGTACATTGTTGATTTTGGTGACCGAACTAAGATGGGGGACGATTATGCTGACCCTGAGAACCTGACTGGGGACAATCTCTAACTCTGTGACCTGTTTTACCATACCTAAAACGCATATTGTTTCCAACTCTATAGATACCCTAGTGGTTTCTGTCGTATTTTTGGCAAAGGGGATTGGTTCAGGCACTGTTGACACTACCTTGAGGTTTAGGGTCAGGCGCCCTGTCTCTGTTACCATCTCTGAATTTTGTATTGGAGTATTAGCTAAGGCCAAGGCTGGGACTGAGGATTTTAGGTAGAACTGAGAACAATTTCCAGCCTCTAACTTAGGCTAGGTGAAGTTGAAGCTACCTATTTTAGCTATCTTACTCTCCCTCTCCTTTCCCTTATACTTAGCCTCCTCTATCTTCTGAACATGGACCATGATCCTAGATATGTCCATCTCCTTAATAAAAATGCAGTCCTACACTCTTTGACCACACTGCTAGACATGCCCATCATAAATTTTCTCATCTTAGCTCTGCTATCCGCTACCATATGAGGGGCGTATCTGGATAACTGAGTAAAATTAAAAGAATACTCTTTCATTGTCATGTTTCCCTATTTTAGATTAATAAATTCAAAAACCTTCGCTTCTCTCAACTTCTGTTGGAAGAATCTATCAATGAAAGTAATAGCAAACTCCTCCCACTCTACGGGACCTGCATCTGTTTCCCTCTCTGCCTTCCATTGCTTAAACTATGAGTGGGCCATATCCTGCAACTGATACCAGGATAACTCAACACTCACATTAGCAGTCACCCCCATAATATTCGTGACCTTCTACACCTGATCAAGAAATTCCTATGGATTATCATCTGACTTAGACCTGATAAATAATGGGGGATTTATTCGGGTAAAGTCCTGAATCCTGGCTTCAGCAGTATTGGTCACTTGGTTGGCTAGAACGGCAGTTGGGAGTTCATTCTGGTCTGCCACTGAATTGGCTAGAGTAGTAAATACGGCCCTAAATTCCACATGGGAGACATGCTCATCCAGAGGATCTACCTGGATGGGCTGAGGGGCTGGCTAATTTTCTTTCCTTCTTCCATTCTTCTTTGGGGGCATGTTTTGTAAACCAAAGGAAGAAAAGGATTAGACTAAGAGTTTAACTTGAGCTCATGCTCACTTGCAGGATATGAATACTAAAAGAAGGGATACTTTTCTTAAAAAATCTTGTAGCCTCCTATCCATTAGTGTGGCGCGCTACACACCCATGCAAAAGACTCTACTTGATGTGGCTTTCAAACTTCCTAGGACTATGTTGAACCTTAGGCTTTGATACCAAGTTTTTAATGCCCCGAGTCTATACCCCGGATGCTACAGGTGCTAATGTCCTCGAAGGACCACTAGCTAACCCATGACTGGTACCTGTTGTGGGAACTGTATAATAATCACACTATGATAATAATACAACTAACATAAATACGGAAGGTAGGCTGAACATCGCCATAAGGTTTATAATTGAAAACGAATACTGAATACTAAAAAACTAAGTACTGAAAACATCTATCTGAAATTCTCCAGTACGAAACCCTCTAATTGTCTGAAGGTGGAGTTGATGGGACAAGCCCCTAACTAACTTCGAATTCTGAAAAGTAAATTGAAATAACAACTTTGTCCTCAAACTATTGGGACTCTTCACTAAGTCTTCTGCTGATAAGTTGGGCTGCTAAGAGCGGTTAGGAGCCCGTGCATTTGAACCTATAATATAAGACATCATAGAACAAAAGAAAAGTATGCACCAGTAATGTGAATGTACTGGTATGCTAAGTGAGGTAGGATGATATGCATGGGTTCATATGCATGAACAATAACTGACCGAGTAACATAAACATAACTGACTGAGAGTACATGCATGAATACATAAACTATAACTGAGATTATAGTAATACAAAATATTGAGTTTTAAGTACTGATTAACTAATATTTGAGTTCCCTGATAACTGAAATATTGTTAGCTGAGTGACTATTTTTGACAGCCCTAATTCTGTGGAACTGTGCTGAGTTCCGTACTGAGCTGAGTGATTGTGTCTGACAGTCCTAATTTCTGTAGAACTTAGTTGAGTTCTATATTGAGACTGGAATTTAAACTGAGACTGTAGGAGGTAATTATCTAACTGACATGCCCTTTCTCAGATTGATTTGGGGTCTAACCTGTAACCCTAGTTGAAAGGGTGTCAGTACCATACCACGGGTAAAGACAAGTGTTGAGTCACTCTCATATGGTAGGTACTCTGAATGAGAACGGTGGTGCCCTCAACTGGCAGGTTAAAATACCTCATCAACCCTCAACTAGTAGGTTGATGTTTCAACCTATGCTGGCTATGTAGTTTTGGAACACAAGGATTGCTTCTAAGGATCACACCCTCTACTGGCAGGTGTGTCCCCATCCTTGGGTTCACTCGATGCTGAATCCTACTCCCAACTGAATAGATACTAGACTGAGTTCAAAACTATCCCGGGCTAGACTGAACTATTACTAATCATGTTTAATTGGTTGAACTAAACTGAGTTCACTGGGTTCTAAACTAATTACTGACTAGGTTTTGAACTGATTACTAAACTACTTATCATGAAACTACCGAGTATATTCTGTAACTACTATAACTCTAAGTAAACAGCTAGATTGTCGGGCATTAGATGCCCCTAGGACTCGATAGCACAAATTATAAGACAACACAATCTTGAAAACATAATAACTAATTACTTGATCACCATTCATTCATTGAGTCATTTTGACAAACACTTGCATGACATGAACTTGTATACATGGTATCATGATATGAATTTTCTTCTCGACCCACATGAACAATTCCCTAAATACTTGGAGAGCATAATTTAAGCACACGATTGTAATACAACATGCAAGTATCATAAATTTAATCTCAACTCACTAATTCAAAGGATTTTTAACAGAAACCATACAACAACCCACACATTCCATTTATTTCTCATGAACTGGTAATTAATCATGGATTATAAACTCAACTAACATCATAGTCATAAATACAATCAAATTCAATCATGAAATTAGTCAAATCTATTAACTTGTAGTTCAAATAGGTTTCTTGAACTCCAAGGGTGGAAGGAAACCCTTGGATGAACACTTAAAATACCTTAATGCTTGAATTCAAGAAAATTGATGGTAAAATCCTTGTGATTTGAATCTTGAATTGGAAGCCCTAGAGTTTTTCCTTGAGTAATTTTGAGAGAAAATAGTGTAATTTCCTTTGTGAGGGGTAAATTTCATGTTTTAGGGCTAGTTCGAAGTGGGGAAAATGTCCCAAATACCCCTATAAATGTTGTTTTAATTATTGAAAAACTTTCCTAGTGATGTGCATACCAAGACATTGTGTCAATGGGGTAGACGCGATGGTTGATGCGTTGCATCGAGTTTGCATCCACTTACTAGAAATTAACACTAGAAGTTGGGGAAAATATTTATCAATGCGATATGCGATGTGGCGCGTCGAGATCACATTGATCCACTAGTTTGGGCTTCCAAATATGCTTCAAACAAAGTCCTAAAAATCCAAAACTTTTCTGAGGACACTTACTTACATTCTTGATCATGACTCAACCTAAAGATCGATACTTTGAGGTTATAAGGGTCAAGAAATAGAGTTTTCAACTTATGAAGGTTAAAATCACACTAAGTCTAAATACTTAGCTAAACTTTTCTAAGTCTGGGACCCCTTATTAAGCTTTAAGGAAGTAAGTTAAACTTAGGATTTTGCGGGGTCTTACATATGTGGTTGCTAGAAATTTGGGTGTAGTTTCCATTCTATTTATATATTACATGTAGCTGCATTATCTTTCAAACTCTGTTGGTAGTTGCCTATGGAGTACCATATATTTGGTACTCATGCTATACTTCTGCAGCCTACAGATTATCCCCAATGTTGTGTGCGTCTTTCAGAGCAACCATGGTTTTGAGACATAGAGTGATCTACTGATGTTCAGAGTATTACTTTCCTCCCTCTTATATACTATACTAGTCTCTATGTTGCATTCAGAGATAGTGGTATCCGTAGATTCATTTAGTGCCTTATTTGTATTCTTCTTATGTTAGAAGCTCTTATACTGATACCACTAGGTTTTGAGATTATCTTGTATATGTTAGCCTTTTATTACATATATTTCACATTTTTTCTTTTATCTCTTTTGGTAGTCCATTACTAGTAGTTTTGGACTATGGGTTACCTTTCCTACTGGTAGGTAGGAGACATCATGACATGATAAATTGGGTCATCACAAACTAGTATCAGAGACTAGGAATACCAGTGTAGTTGTACAAGAGCTAAGTGCTTAGTAAAGTCCTGTGGGTTGGTGCAGAGCCATCCGTACCAATCTTTGGCAGGCTATAGGGACATTCTTAAGAAATTCATTTCTTGACTCTTTGTCATGTATACGTATTTTTATAAGAATCAAACACATTCTTTGACTCTATTTTGTCCCAAATAGATGATATGAGATTGTCGGTAAATGCAGACAATACTTCGACATATATTTCTGAGAGCTTTAGCGTAGCACAAGACTAGAGAGTTAGAGATGGATATCGAAGGTCTTTAGCATCAGCCAAAGGATTTGGGGAAAACTTTGGCTATAGTAGAGCTTGTGACTACTTTATACCTTTGAGATTGTAACGCCCCAGATTTTTGGCCTATGAAAATTCTTGAGCTGTGGGTTCATTACCTTTGTCACAACTCATGGTAATAAGTCGTGAGATGTGTTTATGGGTTGTAGGACCCTGGTCGTAACCAAATAAGAAACTTAGTGGCAAAGTTCTTCTCTGAGTAAGAGTGTCTCACTATGAGCCATGAGGATATGTGACGAGTCATAGGTTCAAATCGTAAGATATCTAGTGTTTAATTCATTTGGGTTCTATATTGGCCATGACTAGACCTTACGACTCATAAGATCTCATTACAAGTGGGTTAATGGAGTTGTAAGGTGGGTAGTGTATGGGGTCCTAGTGACAATCTTGGTTACGACTCATAGCCACGACTCTTAATGTATGGGTATGAGTCAATGGGTTGACTTGTAACCAAAGACGGCTTTTTTTTTCTAGCTTTTAAGTTGAGGGCATTCTGGATCTTTCCCCTCTTTCCCAACTTAAAACCCACATCTTATAAATTCTTTAGGGCATCATTAGCTATCAAAAACACATTTAATATCCTCTCAGAACACTCCAAAATCCTTAAGGTCAAGAACACATAGAGTTTTCATCAAGCTATTTAATTAGGGCTTTCAATGGTGATTTCTCTTCGTACTTCTTGGTGATTAAGGCATGTTACTCTTCCCTCATTGTTAATTTTGCAAAATCGTGTGATTTTAAGTATTGTTCATAAGATTATTGTTTGGTTTTAAAAACAAAGATTGAGTGTTTTGAGTGTTATGAATTGAACAATATTTCTCATGGTTTGTGTATATGATTTTCATGCTTTTAATATTATTTTGAACTCTCATGGGTGCATGGATATGGTGAATGAAATCAGAAATTTTGATTTTACTAAGCTTATGACTTTTGAATTGGTTATAAACCTAACCCCATAATGTGAAATTGCTTTTTTATTATGAGAGATGTTGGAATTTGTAAAATAAACTAGTCTTGAATTATTACATAATATAAGTAGGTATTTGAAACAAAGTGGCCTACTTTAATGAACAAAAGGAATCGATGTTCCCCCACCTTGTATTAATGAACAAAAGGGGTTGTTTTTCTTGAGTTAATTGAAATTGGTCTGGCATGTTGTTATTACCTTACAATTATAGTTGGTATGACGATACCAACAATATACACCCAAAGGTGTACTGTGATTGATTGAATGGGAATGTGTGGCAATTGTTTTAATTGGGCTCTAATAAGGCTTGTGTAGCTGAGTCATGAAAGTGAAGGCTCAAGTGACCGATATTGGAAACCATATTTGCCAATAAAGGGGGTGAGAGGATTAGGGAGTCAAAGTGACTTGGGAGGTTTGAGTCCCCCTTTTTATTATCATTATTATTATTATTTCATGATTAGGGAGGCTCAAGTCCTCCATAAATCATTATATAATCGAGTGGTTAAGTCACCTTGGTATATGTTGGAGGGTTCAAGTTCTCCATATGCAAATATATGAGATTATTCGCCAGTTCGTATGGCTACATGCACTGAGGCCCAACCAGAGGGTGAGAACTAGGGACCTTATAGCCCGTGGGTATAATTATATGATGATTGAGCTACATAATTAAGCCTAAAATTTTGAAAATCATGTTAAGCCTTGTTTCCTATCATGACATATGGTATATATTTATGTATATGCATTTAATTATGTACGTTGGATTTTGAATGAATTTTAAATAGTTGATCATATCATTATGTTATCTTAATTCCCGAGTTACAAGCTAGTATTCGCCCTGATAACCATCTTCGGATGCTGTATCCTTACGCGATGCAGGAATTGGTCATACTTCCACTCCATCAGCGCAGTGACTAGGTGATTCGAGGAAAACTTTTGAGTTGGGCTGTAGTGGTGTGCTTCAATACATCGGAGGACTCTATTTCATGCTATGGATTTCTTTATGACTTTACTATTCATAGAGTCATAGTTTTTGCTATGGTCGGAGCATTTCCTAATCGCATATTCTTTGGTTTTGATTAGAGTCTTTGTCGGACTATTTTGGGCATCGGCGATGTCAGTATTGGTACTGGTATTGATATTAGTATTAGTATTGGCATTGATACTGGTATCGACTGGTTTTGTTAATAAACTTATTATAATGTCTTTAAATTGGTATTCTTTTATCTATTTTATATGCTTAAAATTCAATCAACCTCGAGGTGTGGTGTGTTTGGTTGGTTAGGTACAGGGGGTTATCTTCGGTCCACGTGGGACTTGGGATACCCATCACGTCCAGGCCTTTGTTTAGATCATGAAAAAGATGGTATCAGAGCCTAGGTTTGGTATCATTGGGTGTCCACCAAAATCCATGTTGAGTAGAGTCTTTTTTATGTGTGTGTTGTGTGTCACATCTATAAGGGAGAGGCTACAAGATATTTAGGAATGTTTCCCTTTCTTGTTGTTCTGTTTCAAGCAATAGAGTCTAAGGTCTTGAGTCTCTCTAATTCCTATTTGTTTGCTTTTTAGATAATGACTCCCAGATGATCTAAAGCTCATGGAAACTCCTTTTTCTTACTCGAGGACATTGTTGATGGGACACACCCTGCTTATGGGGTACAAACCTGGTCAAGGGGACAACTTCCTGATTCCCCTCTTTGATTCCCACTAGTCCCTTCTAGCCTTCTCAAGCTCCTCAGGTTGATTTATCAAATTTGGAATTTTGTTAATCCATTCATATGCTGGCTCAATTGGTAGTTTCTCACTCTGAGCATGTAGCTTATGTTTCTCCATCTTCTGAGGCCACAAGGGTTAGCCAGTTTATGAGGTTGAGCACTCATGTGTTACTGGTGTTAAGATTAAGGAGGACCCTTAAGATTTCAGTGAATAGACGGAGAAGATATTTTATATTATGCATGTCACTAATTTGGAGAGTGTAGAATTCGCTGCTGACATGCCCCAAATTAGGGCCTAGTTTTGTTGACCATCTCAAGTCCGACCGGGACCAGAGACCTCCCCAATACCCTACCGTAACCACCCTGCACCCTTTGTATAATGAATTCTGAACATATAACAAGATAAAATAACAACAACTAAATGACATTTATTAAAGTCCATAACCATAACCAACCAAATGTCCAACTGGTGTCAACCCCAATGCCAATACCAATACAAAGGTTGTCACTAATTCCAACACTGCCCATGCATATAGTTGTCTGACAAAGCCTCTATCCAAAATTAGTAACATCCAGTTGGGACATGCCCCCAACCATAAACAATACAAAACCAAGGAAATAAAAAAAGTAAAAGAAGTCTGTAACATGAAATGGAGCAATCTGGAGTATGAAAGATCACCACTTCAGTCTGACTCAAAGTTGTCCCCAAATCCAAGTCACTTAGCAGGAGGTATGGTAGTATGGCTGATTCCAGAATCACATGGGGATACAACTCCTGAAGACACTTAGCGGAGTGAATGCTAGAATATACTCTGGTATAAGAAAAAATAATGCTAACAATACAAAACCAAAGTAAATAACTATATACAATCTGAAGCACCTAGACTATGAACCATTGAAAAACAAGAACTTTTGGTGTCTCTAAGTTGGATATGACTTGGAGCATTGAGTCGTACCCTTGGTCATGATCCGTACCCTAATCCCCATACCCTTTCATATCCTAGGAAACATTTTAGGGTAGTATATTGTCCTCCATATCACAAGGCCATCACTCAGTCGTAACCATGCATACGAGTCATACACTACTCAACCATATAGAGTGAAGTCTACAAATTAAATGGACTATTTTTTATACGGATGAAGCTCACGATTGGGGAGTGAGTCATACCCTTAGTTACCAGTAAGGGGTGCCCACTAATACCCACAATAGTGTGGTTGACCTAGGAGAGGCCTAGGGTATGAGTTAAGGTACCACTCATACCCTTGGGGATGATTGCTCAAGGAACCATAAAGGGGAGTCGTATCCCTACACGAGTGAGATTTTCAGATTTTAACCAAGGACCTTTTTGTCATTTCCGATATCTAAAAACCTAAACCCTCTCACTAAATACGGCATTGTGTCCTCCTAAGTTTTCATTTACAAGATTTAAACTTTCCAATACACTCCAAAGGCTTCTTGGAGCAAGATTGGAGGCTAGGGAAGAGTCAAGATTGTTGGTGTGTCATCTTTTTTAAAGCATGTACCTCTTCCCCTTTCTAAATAACTCTAATCCCATGTATTTCACACTTAGATTAGTAAGTGTACATGGTGGTTTTGAAATCAAATCTCAAGGGTTTTATTATGTAATGATGAAAAATGTTGACTATTGCTTAGACTTATGTATATGAATGTTATTGTTGATGTTTTGCACATGTGGGTGATTGATGTTTGTCATCTAACCTATGAGTCTTTAGAAACCCCAATGTTGATGGTTTTTTCTTTGAATATAGCCTTGTTAGAGGTATCTCCCAAGGTGTTTGTAAAAATATCTAAGAGAAATAACTAGTTGTGTACTGACGATGTGTTCAGCTAGGGAAATGGTCCAAATGAGTATGAGTGATTGTTGAATTATATTTTGAAGGTATTATAAGCCATGTATTTTATAATTAATAACCTTTTTGGGTGATGGCTAATGAAAGGGTAAAGCCCTAGACATGAAAATGAACTTGAATTGTGTATGGAACCAAGTGTGGTGAAAATATGATGCAGTATTGTTAATGATATGTGTATAGTTTTTATGGGTATTGAAGACCACAAATTGAATTGTACGATAAGTTGAATGAAGCATTGGCCTTTTGAGATGGTTGAGCAATGGAGGATCCTACAAGGACCATGTGGTCACGTATGATAATTGAATTGGCTAGAATAGCCAAAGCCCTTAAATGTGACATACATCATATGAATATGAATGCATGAGCAAATAGGTCAAGAGTTCAATGTCGACCACTAATACCAATCAAACAACGAGTGATTCAAGTTTCCTATCTAATGATATGAGTAGTGATTCGAGTTCACAGTACCATAAAACAATGAGTGATTTTAGTTCCTCATCAACAACATGGGTAGTGATTTGAGTTCATAGTCCGAAGAGATCTCTTTAGGATATAATACCTCATCTAATGACATAGCTAATGATTCAAGTTCCTAGACTGGTGATATGACTAGCTATTTGAGTTTCTAGTTCAATGGAATGACATGGCTAGTGATTTGAGTTCCTAGACTAGTGAGACTACCAGCTATTTGATTTCATAGTCTAGGGAGATAGAACTGATGTTGGTTGAATGGGCTAACTTGGTTGAAAGTTCTTCACTCTATATCTTATGAATGAACGATTTGGTAATACCTACTAAGTCATTTTTTTTGTTGCATATTATGATAATAATGTGTATATCATTGTGTATGAGCATATTTTCAAGAATGATGTTGAGTCTTGGTCTCTTGATTAGCATGTGGAATACCTAAGTGTAAAGATAAGTATATGAATATGACTGATGATATATCTATATTGACACATTGGTGAGAGATGATGATATATTGACTAGTTGTTAAATGATGGTGTTATTTTATCCTTACCCTTGAGTTACATGCTAGCATTCCAACCGTTAACCATCTCTGCACGCTACATCCCCATGCGATGTAGGGGATGGAGCATCTTCTTTTTTAACTGCAGAGTGATTAGAAAATAAATAGGTTCATGTATTTACTAAGAGGGGTGAGCTTTCTTACATCTAAAAGACATTCATCTCTTAGTCCTCATCTTTAGACTTAGTCTCTTTAAAACTTGGTTTGGCTATAGTTGGGGGCTTGTCCCGACATATATAATTAGTGACTTTGATTTTGTATAGAGGTATTGTTAACAACTTTAAGCTTGGTATAGTTATTATAATGAATCTAATGTTGAATTATAATATTATTCTACGATCTTAATTCTGAATTAGAGTTCCTTTGACTCCTATGATATGATAAAGTGTTTAGGTTGGATTACGAGGTGAACTATGGTACATGTGTGCTTGAGGTCCCCATATGACATGGCCCAAAGTTTAGGGCCTGTCAAGTTGGTATCATAGCCTAAGTTCATGGTCAATTAGATGTTCATAATACCGTGGCAAGTAGAGTCTCTTTTTTGGGTATGAAGCGTTCCACACATATAAAAGAAAAGCTATAAGACATTTTAGGAAATTTTTTCCCTTTATTTTGTTTCAATCTCAAGCTATAAATTCTAAGGTCCTGAATCCATCTGATTCCATTTTCTATTTTTTATATCATGCGTCAAAAGAGATCTGAGACTGGCAAGTAAGTTATCCACAAATGAGGGTTCTATGGATGAAGCTCGTCCTAATTCTTGAGTTCAGACCCGAGCTAGGGCTGTGGTATTTGTCCATCCTTATGGGATTCCACCCACTAACCCTGCTCATGAGAGTAACATTCCTCCCTAGTTTTCTCAAAGGGATGCTACTAATGCAAAGTTTTGTCGCTCTATCAACCTTTTGACTTAATTGGTATCCTCTCAAGTGGAGCATGGTGCTCCTGCTGTTGTTTCTTTTAAGGACACAAGAATTGGCCAATTTATGAGGTTGAGCCCTCCTATTTTCTCTAGTACGAAGGTTGAGGAAGATCCTCAAGGCTTCATTGATGAAATAGAGAAGATATTCCACATCATGTATGCTTCAGAAATTAACATCATGGAGTTTGCATCCTACCAATTAAAGGATGTTACATACCTTTGGTATGAAAGTTGGGAGTTGTGCAGAGGTGTTGATTCAAGTCCCACTTTATGGGAAGATTTCTCCAAGGCTTTCCTCGACTGTTTCTTCCCTCAAGAGGTGAGGGATGCTAAGATGGAAGAGTTCGTGACCCTAAAGCAAGGGAGAATGTTCATTCAAGAGTATGCCTTGAAATTTCATTAATAGTCAAGGTATGTACCCAAGATGGTTTCTAGAATGAGGACTAGAATACACAAGTTTGTCTCAGGATTGTCCCATGAGTTAGTCCTTGAGAGCAAGGCGGCATTGTTGATTGACAACATGGATATCTCTAGGTTGATTATGTATATGCAACAAGTAGAGAATGAGAAGAAGAGGTAAGATAAACTTAGTGAGAGGCAAGGGAGGAGTTTTAAGCCTTTTAAGAGTAATAATGGGGGTGGTGGAAAATAACCATGAAGAAGTAGAGGAGTTCAGGTTCGTTCTCCTGGGCTAGTATTCGCTCTCCTTTCCTGAGCTTTTGAGTGGTCGTCAGTCTTAGTTCAGTGGTGGGTCCTGGGCACCAGATGCCTAATTTCCTAATAGTAGTACCCAGTCAGCTCTATCCCACCCTCCTAGTAGATTCTGTGGTTAGAACCATCATAGTAAGTGTGAGAAAGAGAGAGATAGATGTTTTAATTATTGTTAAATCTGGAACATGCAGTGAGAGTACCCCTCTTAGATGGATACTTCGGCCAACAAGGCCCCTATTGCTACTACTCCTCGGCACCAAAAAGTTCTATATCAGCTTCTGCTTCTATTTTTGGCATGGGTGTTGCCCGAAATTTCTTATATGCACTTGCTACTTGACAGGATTTTGTGGGATCTCCCGATGTTATCACGGGTATGTTGAGACTTTTCTCCTGTGATGTGTATTATTTGCTTGATCTAGGGTCTACTCTTTCTTATGTTACCCTATATGTTGTTATGCTTCTTGATTGTGGTCCTAAGAGTCTATCGGTTCCATTTTCTATCTCTACCCTGGTCAGAGACCCTATGATTATTAAAAGAGTCTACAGGGGATGTGTGATATCTGTTGGTAGTAGGGATACTCTTGTTGATTTGATAGAGTTAGACATTGTTGATTTTGATGTCATTTAGGAATGTATTAGTTGCACTCATGCTATGCTTTCTTTTATTTTCAAACCTGTGGGCTCATGTTTTGATTCCCTAATGAGCCAGTCATTAAATAGGAATGTGGTTCCTTAGTGCCTAAGGGAAAGTTTTTTTCCTATCCTAAAGCCTGAAAGTTAATTGTAAAGGGTTGTTTGTATCATTTGGTCTGAGTTAAGGATTTTAATTTGGAAGAGCCTTCTCTAGAGTCCATTCCTGTGGTGAAAAAGTTTCCCAATGTTCCTCCCGATAGGAAAATTGATTTTGGGATTGATCTTGTTTTGGACACTCGTACGATCTCTATTCCTCCTTACAGAATGGCTTCGGTGGAGATAAAAGAACTTAAGGAGCAATTAAACCTATTATAAAAAGGTTTAATTCGACCTAGTATGTCTCTATGGGATTCTTTCATGTTGTTCGTGGGCAAGAAGGATGGTTCCCTTTGTATGGGAATTGATTATCGTCAGTTGAACAAAGAGACCATAAAAAATAAGTATCCTCTTCCTAGGATCAATGATTTGTTTTATCAACTTTAAGGGGCAAAGTATATTTCTAAGATTTATCTTAGATCGGGTTATCATCAGCTTAAAATTAGGGATGTGGATATCCCTGAGATTGCATTTAAAACTCGGTATGGTCACTATGAGTTTCTCTTCATGTCCTTTGGGTTAACCAATGCCCCGACGGCATTCACGAATTTGATGAATAGGGTCTTCTATTCGTTCATGCAGATGTTTTTCATTGTCTTCATTGATAATATCTTAGTCTATTCTAAGAGTAAGGCGGATTATGTAGATCACCTCCATACCATGTTTTGAACTTTGATGGATCATCATTTGTATGTTAAGTTTTCCAAGTGTGAGTTTTGGTTGAAAGCCGTAGCTTTTCTTGGTCATGTCATCTCTAGTAAAGGGATTATTATAGATCCCTAAAAGATTAAAGTGGTTAAGAAGTGGCCTAGACTTACGACTCTAATCGATATTCGGAGATTCTTGGGTCTAGGCAGTTATTATAGAAGGTTTGTGGAGATTTTTCCACTATAGCTTCCCTATTGAACAATTTGTCAAAAAGGAAAGCCAAGTTCTTATGGTTCAATACGTGTGAGGATAGTTTCAAGAAGTTGAAAGACAAATTGACTTCGGTTTTGGTTTTAATCTTGCCCGAGGGTAGTGATGGTTTTGTGGTTTATTGTGATGCTTCTCATGTCGATCTTTGTTGCATGTTGATGCAACATGGTAGGGTAGTGGCCTATGCTTCTAGACAATTGAAAGTTCAGAAAAGAAATACCCCACCCATGACTTAGAATTTTTAGCCGTGGTCTTTGCTTTGAGAATTTGGTGGCATTTTCTCTATAGTGTTCATGTTGATATCTTTTCTGATCATAAGAGCCTCCAATATGTGTTTACCCAAAAGGAGTTGAATCTTTGACAAAGAAGGTGGCTCAAGCTATTGAAATACTATGATATGAGTCTTCATTACCATTTTGGTAAATCGAATAAAGTCGCCGATGCTCTTAGTAGATTGTCTATGAGGAGTATTGACCATGTTGATGAGGATAAGGAAAAGTTCGTGAAAGATATTTCCCATTTGGTGAATCTTGGAGTTTGACTTATAGACTCTAAGGATAGAGGTGTGTTTGTGCACCCGGTATCTCAATCGTCTCTTGTTGTTGAGATAAAGAAAAAGCAAGTATTGGACCCTGACTTAATGAAGGTCAAGGGTAATGTGGGTCAAGACAAATCCACGGACTTTGTGATTGGTGGTGATGGTATCTTGAGGCACCAAGGTAGGCTATGTGTTCCCAACATCAATGGATTGAGGGAAAGAGTCATGGCCGAGGCTCATGGATCCCGTTATGCTTTTCATCTCGGTTCCACTAATATGTATCATTACCTTAGGGAGTTCTATTTGTGGAATAATATGAAGCGCAATGTTGCTAGCTATGTGGCTAAGGGTATGGTGTGTCAACAATTGAAAGTTCAGCACAGGAGCCCTGATGGTTTTTACCGAGAGGTTGTGTTTCCCAAGTAGAAGTGGGAGGCGATTAATATGGATTTCATTATTGATCTTCCTAGATATCGGAATTTATTTGATTCAATTTGGTGTATTGTTGATAGAATGACCAATTCCACCCATTTCTTTCCCGTTAGAACTAATTACTTGGTGAAAGAATATGCTAAGTTGTATATTCTAGAGATCGTGAAGTGGCACGGTGCTTCAGTGTCTATTATCTCGGATTATGTTCCTTCATTTTCATCCTAATTTTGGAAGTCGTTCCAAAGAGGTTTGGGAACAAAGGTATGCATTAGCACCACTTTGCACCCGAAATGGATGGTCAAGCGAAGATAACTATCCAAACTTTGGAAGATATGTTATGGACTTGTGTAATTGATTATGGCGGTAGTTTGTATTACCATTTTCCTTTGATTGAGTTCGGCTATAAAAATAGTTACCCCTCTAGTATTGGCATGGCTTCTTTAGAAGAATTTTATGGTAGGAGATGTCGATCTCCTATTGGGTGGTATGAACTTAGCGACGGTAAGTTGCTTGGGCCCGATTTAGGTCACCAAGATTTAGATAAGGTGAAGGTGATTTGCGATAGATTGAAAACCACTCAAATTTGCTAAAAGTCTTATGCAGATGTGAGGCATAGGTACTTGGAATTTAGTGTCCTTGATTAGGTATTCTTGAAAGTCTCTCCCATGAAGGGAGTGATTCAGTTTGGTAAAAAGGGAAAGATTAGTTCCCGCTATGTTGGACCATACTTGAATGTGAAGAGGGCTGGCAATGTTGCCTATGATTTGGAGTTTCCTCCTAGGATGGACTATAGTCACCCAGTTTTCCATGTGTCTATGTTGCGGAAATGTGTGGGTGCTTCTTCTTTGGTTGTCCCCTTGAAAGATATTAGTATCTAAGAATCTTTAACCTATGAGGAGATCCCAGTGAGGATCTTGTATCGGCAAGTTCAACGGTTTAAAATAAATGAAGTGTCTTTGGTAAAGGTTCTATGGAGGAACCAAAAGTCCGAGGAAGCTACCTGGGGGCGGAGGAGGACATGAAGTCCAAGTATCTACATTTGTGTTCCATTCCAGAAACTCATGATTTAAGTATGTGTTAACCTTCTTGATTCGACTTTTTTCTTGGATTGATAATGGGTTTGAGTCCCTAAAATTTGAAGGACCCAAGTGTCCTTGATAAATAATGGGATTGGATTCCGAGTGAATGAAAGGAAGTAGTTAATTAATAATGATCATTATACGTGTTGTATTGTATCCTTGTTGTGTGTTTTTTCTAACTTATTTAAGGGTTGGTTTGATACATGTTGATGTGTTAACTTGTGTTTATGCTTATCTTACCCTTCATTAGTGGATGAATTATCTCAAGTATAGGAGAATTGAAACTCCTAGACTTTGAAAAATTGAAAAACAACAACTTTTGGTGTCTCTGAGTTAGGTATGACTTGGAGCATTGAGTTGTACCCTTGGTCACGATTCATACCTTTATCCCCCTCCCCTTTCATTTCTTAGGCAGCATGTTAGGGTAGTATATTATCCTTTATATGACAAGGCCATTCCTTGGTCATAACCATATATACGAGTCGTACACTACTCAACCGTATAGAGTCAAGTCTACAAACCGAGTGGACTATTTTTGTTACGGATGGATCTCATGATTGGGGCATGAGTCGTACCCTTGATTACAACTCAAGGGTGCCAAATCGTAACCATAACAGTGTGGTTGACCTAGGAGAGGCCTAGGGTATGAGTTAGGGTATCACTCGTACCCTAGGGTACGATTTCTAAAAGAACCATAAGGGGAGTCATAGCCCTACACAAGTGAGCTTTTCAGATATTAAATAAGGACCTTTTTGTCATTTCCCATGTCTAAAACCCTAAACCCTTTCACTATATAAGGTATTGTATCCTTGTAAGTCTTCATTTATAAGACTTAAATATTCCAAAACACTCTAAAGGCTCGCTAGAGAAAGATTGGCAGCTAGGGTTTTGAGGTATTAATCTAGTGCCAAGGAAGAGTTAAGATTGTTGGTGTGTCATATTTTTTTAAGGAATGTACCTCTTCCCCTTTCTAAATAACTCTATACCCATGTATTTCACACGTGGATTTGTAAGTGTACATGGTGGTTTTGAAATTAAATCATAAAGGTTTTGTTGCCTAATATGAACAATGTCCACTATTTCTTAGACTTGTGTATATACATGTTATTGTTGATGTTTTGAACATGTGGGTTCTGTGTTGTTTGTTGTTTAAACAATGAGTCTTGAGAAACCCTAATTTTTATGATTTTTGCTTTGAATATAGCCTTGTTAGAGGTACGCACCCAAGGTGTTTGGAAAAATGTCTAAGAAAACTGACTAGTTGTATGTTGACAATGTGTTGAGCTGGGGTAATGGCCCAAATGAGTATGAATGATTTTTGAATGATATTTTTAAGGTATTATGAGCCATGTATTGTATAATTGATAACCTTATTGGGTGATTTCTAATGAAAGGGTTAATCATTAGACATGAAAATGAACTTGAATAGTGTATGGAACCAAGTGTGGTAAAAATGTGATTTAATATTGTTAATGATATGTGAATAGTTTGTATGGGTCTTGAGGAACACCAGTATGATGAATTAAATGAATGCATTGGTCTATTGAGATGGTTGAGAAATGAGGGATCCCATAAGGACCATATGGTCATGTATGATAATTGAATTGGATAAATGAGCCAAAGTTCTTACACGAGACATACATTGTATGAATGTGAATGCACAAGCTAATAGGTCAAGAGTTCAATGTCGACCAATTATGCCAATGAAACAACGAGTGATTCTAGTTCCTCATCTAATGATATGAATAGTAATTTGAGTACCTAGTCCCATGAAACAATGAGTGATTTAAGTTCCACGTCAATTACACGGCTAGTGATTTGAGTTCCTAGTTAGAAGAGATCTCTTAAGGTTAGAATACCTCGTCTAAAGTAGCGGCCAGTGATTCGAGTTCCTAGACTGGTGATATGACTAGGTATTCGAGTTCCTAGACCGGTGATACGACTAGCAATTCTAGTTCCTAGACTGGTGAGACGACTAGCGATTCTAGTTCCTAGTCAAGGGAGATGGAATTGAGGTTGTTCGAATAGGCTAACTTGGTTGAAAGTTCTTCACTCTATGTCTTATGAATGAATTATTTGAGAATACATGCTAAGTTTTTTTCCTTGTGTCATACTATGATCATGATGTGTATATCCATGTGTTTGACTATATGTTCAAGAATGATATTGAGCCTTGGTTTCTTGATTAGCATTTGGAATACCTAAGTGTAAAAATAAGTATATGAATATGAATGATGACATATCTATATTGACTTGTTGTTAAGAGATGATGGTATATTGACTTGTTGTTAAATGATGATGTTATTTTATCCTTACCCTTAAGTTACATGCTAGTGTTCTAACCGTTAACCGTCTCCGGATGCTACGTCCCCATGCGACATAGGGGCTGGAGCATCTTCTTCTTGACCTGAGCAGTGATTAGACGATCAAGCAGTTCGTGCATTTACTTAGAGGGGTGAGCTTCCTTATATCTAGAAGATATTTATCTCTTAGTCCATATATTTAGACTTAGTCTCTTTAAGACTTGGTTTGGCTATAGTCAGAGGCTTTCATGACATATATACTTATTGACTTTGATTTTTTATAGAGGTATTATGAACAACTGTAAACTTGGGCATAGTTATTATAATGATTATAACATTGATTAATGATATTATTCCGTAATCTTAACTTGTGAATTGGAGTTCCTTCTACTCCTATGATATGATGAAGTTTTTAGCTTAGGTTACGGGGCGACTTCCGGTACATGTGTGCTTGAGGTTCCATAAGACATGGCCCGAAGTTCGGGGAATGTAATAATCACATAGATATATACATACATATATATAAACGAGTTTAGCATGCACTTATAACCTTAACCTGTGATGTGAAGCTTGGCCATCCTATAACCACCCATGGGCTATATGGGTTCAGCTCTCCCTGCTAAAAGGACCCCAGTGTATGTTAGCTGTACGACCAAAGAATAGAAACTTAGGATGACAGATACATCCCCCAAAATATAAAGTGTGACATAATGCACACGGTTACCAAGACCACCCTTACATCGGCAAACGTGAGTTTCCAATGGTGATCACCTTGGGACCCCCACCTCCACGACTTTTCTACTCAACCCCTTTAAGCCCAATTAAACCTTTCTGACATAAGCAAACCATTTACCAAGGAGTCTTTTAATTAGGCATTAACCATTGGTATCATCATACCAAAATTAGGGTTTGTAAGTCTATCCTTTTATACCCTACCAAAACCATTAAACCAAGTTGACTCCCAAGTTTTCAATTGAACTAAAACCATGGCCATCAAGGCCTTTTTGAACCATTTAAAACTAACCAAACCACTTCAAGTTCCATTACCATTTATGCAATGCAAGAATGTCAAGAGAAGTCAAACAATGTGAAAAAATCATTCTTATTGTCATTTTAACAAACATGTTGAGGGCATATAGTTTCCAAAAGAAAAACCAAGTAGCAATTGACCATTCCCATGAAACCATATGTTTAAATCACAATTGTAACATGAAAAACCATAATTAAAGCATGAGAAAACATTATCCAACCATAAAAAACAAGAACCCTTAACATCGATTTAAAACAAAAAACATCCACAGTGATACCATGAAAACCATACATTAAAACATGATTTTTGTTGAACTAACAATGAGGGAGGAGTAACATCCCTTAGACACCAAGGAAGACAAAGAGATTCACTCTTGAAAGTCCCTAATTGGTTGCCTTGTAGAAACCCTAGCCTTTTCTTGAACCAAAATCTTGAGAGAGATTTTAATAGATTTTAAGAATGTTTGATTTAGAATATTAGGTAAATGAGGTTCCAAAAGGTGTTTTATGTCATGGGGTCAAAAAGAGTAAAGAGAGGACATGTCCAAAATACCCCTAACTTAAAACTGTTGAAAACTCACAGGTGGGTACAAGTGGACCTTCCAACTCATCACCACAACATACGAGTGGTACCCTTAAGTTGTCACTAGGTCAGAAAGTTGGACACCATATTTTGTCCAACATACGACTCACTTGCACAACTATCACATTACCATATGACTAGTGGCATCGTCGTACCCTAAAATGATCATCAAGGGTTAGACATTCAAAACATATGATAGAACTCAAAATCTCTCGCCACAAGACCATACGACTCGTATGGTATACCATACCAAGGACCAAATTTGGTTAGCAACACACTGTGTAACATATGACTAGGGTTCCTTAACCCGTACCCACACCATACAACTCGTATGATAGGTTGTTACAAAATAGTGAGTCCAAAACTCAGGAAATTTCCAAGTGTCAAAACCCAGGGTGTTTCAGTTCTTCCCCGCTTAGGTCATTCATCCTTAATCATAGGACAAGGTAGTGACTTGCACGATTAAATCCCCAAACGTCTATACTCTTACCTTTAAGATAGAAAATAGAGATACTAAGGAATCAATCTTTCCTTTAACAAATTTAGAAAACAAAGATGCTAAGAGTAACACAAACCTTACACACGAATTTATGGAGAAGGAAACATGAATGGATACTTGGACTTTATGTCCTCTTCCACTTCCCAAGTAGCCTCTTCCACCTTGTAATTCCTCCATAGAACCTTTACAGAATCTACGTCCTTTGTCCACAACCGATGAACCTACCAATCCAAGATCTCAACCGGGACCTTCTTGTAAGACAGAGAATCCAAAATACCAATATCCTTGATAGGCATAATTTGTGACAAATCATCCGCATACTCTTTCAAAATAGAATCATTGAATACCGGATGAATATAAATCAAACTAGAAGGTAGCTCCAACTCATACACAATATTTCCAGCCCTTCTAAAAATCAAGTATGAAATAATATACCGGGGATTGAGCTTCCTCTTCTTCCTAAACCACATCACTCCATTAATGGGAGACACTTTCAAAAACTCCTTAACCCCAACCTCAAAATCCAACTTCCTACGCCTTACATCCATATAGGACTTTTGGTGACTTTAGGTGGATTTAAGCCCATCCCAAATCACTTAACCTTCTTCACAGCTTGGTAAACAAAATTCAGGCCAAACATACCCACCTTACCAACCATAAACTATCCAATCATAGACCTATACCTCATACCAAACAAGGCTTTAAATAAATCCATCCCAATGATAGAGTGGTAGCTATTATTGCACGCAAACTCTACAAGATGTAGGTGCTTAACCCAACAATAATCATAGTCAATCATGCAAGCCTTAAGTATGTCCTCCAATATCTAAATAGTCTTTTCACTTTCCCATACAACTGTGGGTGGAAAGCCATACTAAGACTCACCTTGGTCCCTAAACTTTTCTAAAATGACCTCCAATAGTGAGATAAAAATTGTGTTCCACGATCTGAGATGATATAAACAGGTAACCCATGCAACTTCACAATCTCTTGGAGAGTAGAGAAGTTACTCCTCACTAGTAAAAAGTGGACAGACTGTGTCATCCTATCCACAAAGACCCAAACTGAATCAAACTAATTCCGAGACTAAGTAAGATCGATGATGAAATCCATGTTGATCACTTCCCATTTCCAAATAGGCAACTCAATCTCTTGATACAATCCTTTGGGCCTCATGTGCTCAAACTTCACTTGTTGGCACATCGTGCACTTATCCACAAAACTAGCCACATCTCACTTTATATTATTCCACCAATATATTTTCTTAAGGTCATAATACATTTTTGTCAAAACAGGATGAATATAATAATGTTACTAATGCATCTCAACCAAGATCCTCTCTCACAAACCATTTATATCAGGAACATAAAACCTCCCTTGGTATTCCAAAGTACTATCACCACTAATCTCAAAGGACATCACCTTCTTCCCATGTACATCACCTTTGATCCTCATCAAGAAAAGATCTAATACTTACTTCTCCTTTACCTCAGCACCAATACATGACTTTGCCACCTCCTACACAACCATATCACTATTTCAGATTCCAAGCGATAAACTCTAAGGTTAACCAAATAATGAATATTTTTTACTAACTCCCACTTACCTTTATCCTTATGATCTAGAATTCCCATAGATAACCTGCTAAGAGCACAACCATATTAACTTTACCTAGATGGTAGTAAAGACTCATGTTATAATCTTTGAGTAGTTTCAACCATCTCCTTTGCCTGAGGTTAGGCTCTTTCTAAGTAAACACATATTTTAGGCTCTTATGACTAAAATATCTATCCACCTACACCCTATGTAGATATGAAACACCCTAGCTTTTGGTCCTTAAAAAATTCCTATGTTTTGAACTCTCTAGACATCATACGACTAAAGGTACTAGTCCTATATTAGGGTATGATTTAGGGGTCATCAATCGTATATTGATCATTGTAGTTAGGTTGGATAATATCTAAGGTAATAATTCTTTATAAGGGTTGTATTATAAGGTATGAGTCGTATGATATTCTATATCTCAACCTAGGATATTCTATTCTACCTAGGGTACAGTTTATGGGTACTAATCGTATGACTGGGTACGAGTGGGACATAGGAGTTGTAGGTTGGTCAGAGTGGGGGTTGAGATTCTACTTGGGGTATGAGTGGTGGGTACCACTCGTACCCTAAGGTATAGATAGGGGTGGTAGTGGTACCCTCCTGTGAGAAATTCATAATATAGTTTAACTGGGGATATTCTGGACATTTTCCCTAATAACTGCTTGGGACCCAATGACTTATAGCTCTTTTGGGACTTCATTTAACCTAATATTCTAAGCAATCAAAAACTCAAACCTCTCTTGAAATCTCTCAAGGCTCTTAGGTTAAGCAAAAGCTAGGGTTTTCTTTAATGTGGTCAATTGAGGCTCAAAGGGTTGATTTCTTATAATCTTCTTCATAATCTAAGGTATGTTACTCCCCGTCATTGTTAGTTCAACTAAAGGCATGTTTTTATGAATTTTTCATGGCATGAATGTTGTATGGTTCTAGGTTTTCAAATATATGTTGAGGTTTTCGTTATAAATGCTTGGTTATGGTTTTCACATGTTTTAATTATAGATTTACATATTTTAATAGTGGTTTGGATATTTGGTTGCATGTAAATGGTTAATTGGTACTTGGCATTGGTTTTGTAAACACTATGCACCCAATGTGTTTGATAAAATGCCTAATGAGAATGGTTTTACTACATTGTTGAACTTTTAATGGAACTATAGCATGGTATAACCTGGTAATGGAACCCTAAATGGTTTAAATAATTTGGAATGTTTTATTGATAAGGTCTTTGTGGTTATTTTTTGTCTAATTGAAATCCTTATGGGGTATAAGGTTATCCCCCAATCAAACTTAATAATGAATGCCTTGTGGGGTACATGAAAATTCTCCAAGTTAACTCAATAATGTAATCTATGGGTACAAGGAAATCCCTTAATCTCTAAAAGTTTGGCTAAGGACATTTCTTGCAATCTATAGTTGGTATAATGATACCACTAATCCTATCCTTGGTTAATAAGAAATGGAATAGTAGGTTGGTTGTGTGGCAATGGTTTTTGATTGGGCAATAGTTGCGGGGTGTGATAGCTAACCGTGAAGGTATGAGTCTAATGGACGGACACTAGAAACTCATGTTTGCCAACATGAGGATTAGTCATGGCGACCTTATATTATACTTATGGGGTACCTGAGAATCCCCTAAGTATCTTTATACATATGTATGATAGAGAGCAAAGGATAATCGAGAACCCCCTAAGTACACTTATACATATGTATCATGGAGAGCAAAGGATAATCGAGAATCCCCTAATCCTATCGTATCTCTAGTCTATATGGCTACACATATTGAGGCTTGTTCAAGGGGTTAAACTGGACCCATATAGCCCATGGGTAGTTCTAGGATGGTTAAGCTACACATACCCAGGTTAATGGTTTTAAAGACATTCTAACCTCGATTTCTTTTCCCAGCATGGTTATATATATGTATGTATGGTTGTGAATGCATATGGTTGGTTTACTTGGTTTTAAAGATTGGAATTATTTTATCCTTATCTATTATACTTGGTAGCGTCCACCCACTAACATATCTTCAAGCGGTTGTATCATACACGATGTAGGAACCGACCATTCTACTCCTCCTACTTAGTGATCAAATTTGGGATTATTTATGTCTGATCAAAGTTGTGAGCTTCCATATACCTGAAGGCTCTATTTCATGTTATGGAAGTCTTTACTTACTATGCTTATTTCATAGACTTTGTTTTGGATATGGTTGGGGGCATGCCCCAACCAGATATCTTATTACTTTAGATTAGAGGCTTTTTTGAACTACTATGGGTTGAAATGGATGGTGTCAATATTGTTGTCTGCCTTAGTATTGGCATTAGTATTGGGGATGATATCGTTAGACTGTATTTATGATTATTCTATATTTTTATGTTTAGGACTATAAATATATTTATAATGGAACATATTTGGTATGGGATGTATTGATTGGTTTATAGTTTTGTTTTGGTTTTAGTATGGTTATTGATTGGGTATCTGATAATTAGACTTGTTTGGTTTGGTCACGGTTATGGACCTATTCCAAAATCTTGAATTGTAATAAATGCTATCTTGTTATGCATTCAAAGTTCATTCGACTCAGAGTATATGTATTTGGAGATTGGGTTGGGTAACAGGGGAGGTCCCGGTCTGGGTTGGCTCGGTTCGGGTTATGTTAAGTTTGTATCAGAGCTTTAGGTTCATGGTCAATTGGGAGTCTATGAACACATGTCGAGTAGAGTCTCTTTTAAGGGCGTACAATGCACCACACTCATACGGGAGAGGCTACAAGGCATTTAGGAAATATTTCTCTTCTTTGTGTTCTATATTCAAGCTTGGAGTCTAAGTCCTGGAATCTATTCTAATTCAATTTATTTACTTTTTAGATCATACCTCGATGATCTAAATTTGAAGAAACTCCTTTTTCCCAACTGGGGATGATGTTGATGGAACATATTCTACTTATGGGATCCATACTCGGTCGAGGGGTTTGATCCCTAATTTCTTTAGAGTTCCACTGGTTCTTTCTAGTCCTTCTTAGGCTTCTTAGGCTAATTTGATTAATGTGGTGTTTTTTCAATCGATTCATATGAATGCACAGTTTGTAGCTTCTCTGGCTGAGCGTGGTGCATCTGGTATTATATTTTCTGAGGCCACAGAGGTTGGCTAGTTTATGAGGTTTAGTCCTTCAACTTTACCAGTGTAAAGTGAAGGAGGATCCTAGAGGTTTTCTATATGAGATAGAATAGATCTTCAGGATGATGTAAAACACAAATGTGGAAGAGGTGAATTTTGCTGCCTATCAACTAAAGGATGTGGCATACCAATGGTACGAGAAATGACAGTAGGCAAGGGGTGAGTTTGATGAGTCTTCTCTATGCAAAACTTTGTTTAATGTTGTAATACCCCATATTTCCCTAGCCTAGATTAACCCTTAGTACATGGGTTATTCTAGATAAAATTTTTGAAATACTCAATAATTTTCAGATAAAAGCCTTCTATTGCATAGGAAATTCAATTAGCTTTCCAAGGATATAAAATTCATCTAAATCCGACAACCGGGTAAGAAGTTTTGGTAATTTTAAGTTTCAGTCATTAAACATCGTCATTCAAGATTGTAGCGCGTCGCGGAGTGTGTCAAAATAGTGGTTGTCAATTTTTAGGGTTTCTCCGCGATATTTGCACGTCGCGTTATAGACCCAGTTTATAATTATCCTTTTCCAGTGTTTTAATGCGATACCACTGCATCGAGGTGGATTTCCAGTTCATAAACAAAGTGGCAATGCGATACCACCGTCTTGCACCACCATGTGACTTCCCAGTTGTCATTTTTTAGTGACACGTCGCGATAGCGCCGTATCGCATCAAGGGTCTAGATAGGGAAAATTTCACAAAAAATTAAAGTTGTACCCAGGGTTAAACAAGTCTTTTCCCATGATTTTATTCTGCCCAGGTGTGGAATTTAAGCCCTAAAAATGTTTAAACCCTTCATTATTCACTTTCCCCCAAAATCAAAAGGTATTTCTCTCTCAAGAAAACATACCCTAGCTCTCAAGAATCAAGGTCAATCCGAATAATCTCTCCAAGAATTTCAATAATCTCATGAATTAAGGTATGTTAGATATTTATCCATGGATCCTTACCTTTCATGGAACCCAAGAATCCTTTTTCAAAATACAAGATTTATGATTTATGATTTCCATGTTTGAATTAGATTGAATTCATGTTTATGGTATTGTTTGAGTTTTAATCCATGACTTAGATTACAAGTTCCAAGAATTGATTCTAGTATGTGTTGAATTACATGGTATTCATGATAAACCCTTCAATTTACAAGTTGATTGTTGTATCCATGGTAGCCCTTAGTGTTTACAATTTAATGAACCAAGTATGCTTCCCATGTGTTTGATAAATTGTCTATGAGAATGACACAATGCCATTATAGCATACTAATATGTAATCCTCATTCATGTACAAGTTAATGCATCACAAGTGTTTGATGAAATGTCTCTATGAATGAATTATGACCAAGTGAACATTGTTATGCTATTCAAGATTATACTTTTCTTTACTTTTCATGCTATCGAGTCCTGGGGTATTTTATACCCAAAAATTTAGTGTTTATTTAGAGCCAGTGTCAGTTACAGAATACTATCAATCATGTCACGATCAGTAGTACTCTCAGTTCGTTACAAATCTCAGATAGAGTCTTAGGTCTTTAGTCTCTCAAATTCCTATTTGTTCACTTTTTAGAGTATGCCTCCCAGATGATCTTAAGCTTATAGAAACTCCTCTTTCCTACTAAAGGAAAATATTGATGGGACACGCCTTTCTTGTATGGTATAGACCCGGTCTAGGGGTCCAGCTCCTGATTGCCCTCATGTAGTTCCACCGATCTCTTCTAGTCATCATCGAGCTCCTCAGGTTGATATGTCGAACGCAGAATTTCGTCAGTCTATTCATATGTTGGCTTAGTTGGTTTCTTCTTAGTTTAAGCATGTAGCTTTCATTTATCTATCTTATGAGGCCATAAGGTTTGGCCAGTTTATGAGGTTGAGTTCTTCTATGATCACTAGTGTTATTGTTGAGGTAAATCCTTAGGGTTCATTAATGAGATGGATAAGATTTTTTGTGTTATGAATGCCGCTAATGTAAAGGGTGTAGTATTCGTTGTCTATCAACTTAAGGATAAGTGTACCAATGGTGTGAGGAATAGGAATAGTCTAGGGGAGATGATACCTAATCTGTAATGTAGGATGATTTTTCTAGTGCTTTTTTGGAACATGTTTTTATTTAGGAGTTGAAGATTTAAACTCGGAGGGTCCTTCATTAACATTCGTTCCCGTGGTTAATGAATTTATTGAGGTTTTTCCTAATGGTCTTCCTAGTATCCCTCCCGATAGGTGGATTGACTTTGCGATTGACCTTGTTACAAACACTCATCTAATCTCTATCCCTCTTCATAGAATGGCTCTAGTTAAGTTGAGAGATCTTAAGAAACAGTTGAAAGACCTCCTTGACAAAGGTTTTATTCGTCATACTGTATCTCGGTGGGGTGCTTCTATTTTTTTCAATCTAAGAAGGATGGTTCCCTTTGAATGTGCATCGATTAACATTTGTTTAATAAGGTTAAGGTGAGGAATAAGTATTCTCTTCCTCGAATTGACAATTTATTTGATCAGCTTCAGGGTGCTAGGTATTTCTGCAAGATTGATCTTAGGTCCGGTTATCATGAGCTAAAGGTTAAGGAAGTGGATATCCCTAAGACTACCTTTCGAACGCGGTATGGTCATTATGAGTTCTTAGTCATATCTTTTGGTTTGACTAATGCCCCAGCAACATTCATGGACTTGATGAATAGAGTCTTTCATTAGTTTCAGGATTTGTTCATCATCATATTTATAGATGATATTCTGATGTATTCCAAAAGTAAGTCGGATCATGCCGATCACCTTTGTATTATGTTGCAAACTTTAAAATATTAACATTTGTATGCTAAGTTTTCAAAGTACGTTTTGGTTTAAGGTTGTTACTTTTTTGAGTGATGTCATTTCTTGAGTAGGGATCATGGTGGACCATAGAAAGTTTTTGTTAAGAAGTGGACTAGACCTACTACTCCAACCAATATTCAGAGCTTTGTGGGTTTAGCTGATTACTATAGGAGATTTGTTGAGAGTTTCTCAACTACAGCTGCCTCACTAACAAATTTAACCCAGAAAAATATGAAGATTTTATGGTCTGACACTTGTGAGGGTAGTTTTGAAACGTTGGAAGTTAAGTTGACTTCAGCTCTAGCTTTTCTCTACCTAAAGTCACTGATGCTTTTGTTGTCTATTATGATGTGTCCCGTGTGGGACTTTGTTATGTGTTGATACAGCATGGTAGGGTGGTGGGCTATGCTTTGAGGCAGTTTAAAGTTCATAAGAAGAATTACCGAACTCATTACTTATGGTGTTCACATTAAAGATCTAGCATCACTATTTGTATAGAGTCTATGTAGATATCTTTTCTAATCACAAAAGCCCGCAATATGTGTTCACGCAGAAGGAGATAAATCTTAGGCAGAAGAGGTGGCTTGAGTTGCTAAAAGATTATGACATGAGCCGCTATTACCACCCAGGTAAAGATTAAATAGTTGTTGATGCTCTAAGTAGGTTATCTATGAGAAGTCTAGCTCTTTTGGATGAGGATAAGTTGGAATTGTTGAAGATATTCACCATTTGGCTAACATTGGAGTTCATCTCTTGGACTCTGAGGATGGTAGTGTGTTTGTGCAAGATGTGGCAAAGTCATCCCTAGTTTCTTTGATAAAGAAGAATCGGTACTAGATCATATCTTAATAAAGATTAAGGGAGATGTGAGTCAGTAAAAGGTTGTAGCTTTTGAGATTGGTGGCGATGGTATCTTGAGGTATCGAGGCAGGTTATGTGTTCCTGATGTCAATGGCTTGAGAGTGAGGATTTTGGTTGATGCTCATGATTTTTGTTATACTATTCATCCTGGTTCAAAAAGATGTATCACGATCTTAAGGAGATTTACTAGTGGAACAATATAAAGTAAGATATGGCCAGTTTTGTGGCTAAATGCTTGGTGTCTGAATAAGTGAAGGTTGAGCATTTGATGCCTGATGGATTGACATAAGATATTGTGTTGCCTGTATGGAATTGTGAAGTAATTAATATGGATTTCGTTACCAGTATTCGGCGGTCTCAGAATCAATTTGATTTGATTTGGGTCATCGTGGATAGAATAACAAAGTTTGCTCACTTCTTACCAGTGAGGACTAACTATTAGGCAAGGACTATGCAAAGTTGTTCCTCAAAGAGATTTTAAAGTTCCATCGGGAACCTATTTCTATCATATCATATCATGATACTCAATTCTCATAGCATTTTTGGCACTCATTTTAGAGAGGTTTGGGAACTAAGGTATGACTTAGTACTCTATTTCACCCGCAGATGGATGGGCAACTGGAAAGGATGGTTTAGGTCTTGGAAGATATGTGTCGAGCTAGGGTGATTGACTATAGTGGTAGTTGGGTTGATCATTTAGTTCTTATAATGTTTGTGTATTATAATAGTTATCACTCTAGCATTGGTATGGCTCCTTTTGAGGTATTGTAGGGTAGGAGGTGTTCCTCTCTTATTGGGTAGTTCGAGGTTAGTGAGGTTGAGATATTTGGCTCGAATTTGATTCACCAAGCGATGGAGAAGTTGAAGGTGGTTCGAGATAGGCTTAAATCTACCCAAAGTACCAAAAGTCCTATGCGGATGTGAAGTGTATGTAGTTAGAATTTGAGGTTGGCAATTAGGTATTCTTGAAGTTATCCCCTACGATGGGTGTAATGTGGTTAGGTAAGAAGGGAAAGCTCAGTCCTTGGTGTGTTGGCTCATACTTGGTTTTGAAGAGGGTTGTTAATGATGCATAATGGTTGGAGTTTCCTCCTTGTTTGAGCTCTATTTATCCTGTATTTCATGGTTCGATGTTGAGAAAGTGTCTGGGTAATTTGTCGCTGATTATGCCTTTCAAGGATATTGGTATTTCAGATTCCTTTTCTTATGAGAAAGTCCCAGTTGAAATCTTGTAACGGCAAGTTCGTTGGTTGCGGTCAAAGGATGTGGCTTCGGTAAAGGTTTTTTGGAGGAACCACAAGGTTAAAGGGGTTACTTAGGAATTCGAAGAGGAGATGAAGTCCAAGTATCCGTTCTTATTTCCCGCTCTGGAAATCATGCGTAAGGTTGTGTTATTCTTAACATCTTTATTTTCTGACTTTGTTAAGGTTAAAGGGGTTACTTAGGAATTCGAAGAGGAGATGAAGTCCAAGTATCCGTTCTTATTTCCCGCTCTGGAAATCATGCGTAAGGTTGTGTTATTCTTAACATCTTTATTTTCTGACTTTGTTAAGGGAAAAAATGATTTCTTAGCATCTTTATTTTCTGACTTTGTTAAAGGTAAGAGTAGGGGAATATAGAGTCAAATCGTACTAGCAATTGCCTTTTCCCATCATTTGAGGATGAATGATCTAAGTGGGGGAGAATATAACGCCCCAGATTTTTAGCCCTTTAAAATTCTTGAGCTTTGGGCTCACTTCCTTGGTCATGACTCATGGTGATGAGTCGTGAGGATGTGGTTATGGGTCGTAGGACCCTGCTCGTAACCAAATCAGAAAATTAGTGGAAAAGTTCCGCTATAAGGATGAGTGGCTCACTTTAAGCCGTGAAGATATATCATGAGTAATAGGTTTAAATCGTAGGTTTATAGTGTTCATTTATTTTGGGTTCTGTGTTGCTCACAACTAGACCTTATGAGTCGTAAGATCTCATTATGAGTGGGTTAGTGGAGTCATAAGATAGGAAGTGTATGGAGGTCCTAGTCACTGTCTTGGTTATGACTCGTGGTCAAGAATCAAAATGTATGGTTACGAGTTAAGGGGTTGACTCGTAATCAAAGGCGGCTTTTTCCAGCTTTTCAGTTGACGGCATTTTGGACATTTCCCCTCTTACCCAACTTAAAACCAACATCTTATAACTTCTTTAGGGAGTCATTAGCTATCAAAAACATATTAACCTACCTCTCAGAACACTCCCAAATCCTCAAGGTCAAGAACACTCAGGGTTTTCATCAAGCTAATCAATTAGGGCTTTCGAGGGTAATTTCTCTCCATACTTATTGGTGATTAAGGAATGTTACTCTTCCCTCATTGTTAATTTTGCAAAGGAATGCGATTTAAAGTATTGTTCATAAGATTATTGTTTAGTTTTGAAAATCAAGGTTGGGTTTTTTTGAGTGTTATGAATTGAACAATGTTTATCATGGTTTGTATATATGATTTTCATGCTTTTAATATGGTTTTGAACTCGTGGGTGCATGGACATGGTGAATTAACAATGGAATTGTGATTTTCCCAAGTTTGTGACTTTTAAAGTGGTTATGACCCGAACCCCATAATGCAAAATTGGTTTTTAATTATGAGAGAGAGGGGAATTTGTAAAATTGAACTAGTCTTGAACTATTGCATGATATAAAGAGGTATATGTAACACAGTCGCCTGATTTAATGAACAAAGGGAGTCAGTTTTCCCCCACATTGTATTAATGAACAAAGAGAGTTGTTTTCCCCAAGTTAATGGAACTTTTTTTGGCATGTTGTTATTACCTTGCAAGTATAATCTGTATGACGATACCACCAATGTATGCCCAAAGGTGTATTTTGGATCATTTAATGGAAATGTGTTACAACTATTTTAATTGTGCCCTAATAAGGGTTGTGTAGCTGAGTTGTGAAAGTGGAGGTACGAGTAAAAGATACTGAAAACAACATTTGTCGATGCGACGGTAAAAGTGACCAGGGAGGATCGAGTCCCCCTTATTACTATTATTTCATGATTAGGGAGCTTCAAGTCCCCCGTAAATCATTGTGTAATTAGGTGCTTAAGTCACCTTGGTATATATTAGAGGTTTTGAGTCTCCCATGTGTATATATATGATATTATTATCTGGTTCATGCAGTTGCACGCACTGGGACCCAACCAAGGGGCGAAAGTTGGGGCCCATATATCTTTTGGGTAATATTATATGATGGTTGAGCTTCACAATCCAGCCTATAGTTTTCAAAAGCATGTTAGGCCTAGTTCCTTATCCAGGCATCTGGTATACATTTATGTATACGCATCTGATTATGTGTGTTAGCTTTTGGATGATTATAAACTGTTGATCATATCATTATGTTATCCTTATTCCCGAGTTACATGCTAAAGTTCACCCTGCTAACCATCTTCGGATGTTGTATCACCACACGATACAGGAATTAGTCATCCTTCCACTCTATTTGCTTAGTGACTAGGTGATCCAGGGACAACTTTGGAGTTAGACTGAAGTGGTGGGTTTCCATACTTTAGATGACTCCATTTCATGCTATGGATTTCTTTATAACTTTACTATTTCTTTGGTCTTGGTTTTTTCCATGATCCGGGGCATGTCCCAGCCAGATATTCTTTGGTTTTTGTTAGAGGCTTTGTCAGACTACTATGGGCATGGGCAGGTCGGCATTGGTACTAACATTGGAATCGGTACTAACATTGGTATTGGTATTGGCATTGATACTGGTATCAGTTATACACTTATTATAGTGTCACTAAATTGATATTCTCTTATCTCTTAATATGCTTGAAATTCAGCCAACCTCGGGGTTTGGAGTGTTTGGTTAGTTAGGTACAGGGTGTGATCTTTGGTCCCCATTGCACTTAAGACACCCGTCGCGGCCAGGCCTTGGTTCGAGTCATGAAAAAGATGGTATCAGAGCCTATGTTTGGTGTCATTGGGTATCCAACAAAAGCCATGTTGAGTAGTCTCTTTTATGGGTATGTAGCGCACCATAGTTATAAGGGAGAGGCTTAGAAATATTTAGGAATGTTCCCCTTTCTTGTTGTTCTATTTCAAGCTATAGAGTTTAAGGTCTTGAGTCTCTCAAATTTTAGTTTGTTCACTTTTCAGATCATGCCTCCCAGATGATCTAAAACTCATGCAAACTCCTCTATTCCACTTGAGGAAAATCCTAATGGGACACACCCTGCTTATGAGGTACAAACCCGGTCTAGGGGTCCAGTTCCTAATTGCTCTCGCAGAGTTCCACCGTTCCCTTCTATTCCTCCTTCAGATCCTCAGTCTGATGTGTCGAATGCAGAATTTTGTCAGTCCATTCATATGATGGCTCAGTTGGTAGATTCTCAGTCTGAGTGTGTAGCTTTTGTTGAACCTTCTTCTTAGGCGACAAGGGTTGGCCACTTTATGAGGTTGAGCCCTCCTGTGTTCACTGTTTTTAAGGTTGAGGAGTATCCTTGAGGTTTCATTATGGAATGGGAATAGTCTAGGGGAGGTAATGTTGAATCCACACTATGGGATGATTTCTCTAGTCCTTTTCTGGACCGCTTCTTTACCCAGGAGTTGAGGGAGGCAAAAGCGAAAGAATTTGTTTATCTGAATCAAGGTAGTATGACAGTCAAGGAATATGCCTTGAAATTCCATTAGTTATCCCGTTATGCTTCGAGTTAGTGTCTAGCATGAGGTCTAGAATAAGGGAATTCGCCTCTAGATTGTCTCATGATTTAATTCTAGAGAGTAAGGTTGCCTTGCTGAAAAAGGATAAGGACATTTCTAGATTGGTTAGTATACGTAGCAGGTTTAAGAATAGAAGAATAAACATATAGAGATAGGAGAAAGACAGAATAAGAAGTTTAGATTTTTTGATCAGGGTGGATGTCAATAGCAGAGTTATAGAGATGGTGAAAAGTGGTCTAAAAAGAAGTGGGGGAGTTCTGGTTCCTACTCTACGACCAGTGCTCCTTATCCAAAGTCGTTGGGTGTTCTTTATTCTCAGTATAATTGTGGATTTAGGGCATAGGTCATCGAACCTAAGGCTAGTGGGGCTCAGTCCGCTTCATCATATCCTCCATGTTGATTCTGCTGGTAGGTACATTGTGGATTTTGTGAAGAAGTGAGGAATAAGTGTTTTAAATATGCAAAGATTGGTCAGTTGTAGAGGGATCGTCCTTCTAAGGTTACTTCAAGGGAAAATAAGTTTATTGTTTCCATTTCATTAGCTCTTGCACCAAAGGGTGTTGCATCAACTTCTACTACCGGTATTGGCCGAAATCACTTGTATGCTCTTGTTACCCGCCAGGTCTGAGGAATCTTTTGATTTCATCTCTGGTAAGTTACAACAATTTTCTCGGGATGCGTATTGCTTTATTGATCCACGGTCTACTCTTTCTTATGTGACAGCATTTGTAGCTGTTCATTTTGGTTTTGGTCCTGAGTGTATTTATGTGGCAAGGAAACACGACACTTTTGATGTTTAACACCATGAATTTCTACGTGAACTTAGGATGCATTGTTAGATATGATGCACTTTGGTGTATAATGCAAGTAAAATAGGTTTACAATAGTGTTTGAATGAACAGAGAAGAAAAAGACCTACTGTGATAAGGATACAGTCATCTCATGAGTCATGAATATCCAATACCTTAATCGTATGCAAAAAGAGAATCAAAATCCAACTGAGGAGCTAAGTTTGGGGAAGATATGACTCAAGTATCCTTCATAATCTAGGATACGAGTCGTACAAAGTATTCATAAGAACAATAGAACCCAAGCTACCATCTAGGAGTTGAAGTCTCAGAAGTATATGAGTCGAAAGTCTGAGTACGACTCATATAGGGAAGTCGTACACAAATATATTTTTAAAACTTGGAAATACTAAAGTCCCAGTAAGATATGAGTGAAGGACACTAGTCGTACACTCAGTTATGACTCATAAGAAGAAGTTGTATGTTGAATAAAAAGTTGAAGCATTGGGAGAAAAACACTAGAACGGATATGAGAAGGTAGAGTACGACTTAACCTTACCTTTCTCATTTTTACTAGGATTTTTATGTTATTTTAAGATTCTATAAATACCCTAGGGATTATCTTCTATTAGGTTACACTCTTTACATAATATTACAATGCATTACAATACTTTTAGAATTGTTCTTGAGATTTTAGGGTTCATTAAATTACAGACTTCGGAGTTTATTCATCTTATTCTTGTGCAATTGATTTTATGTGTTCTTTATTGATAATCACGGTTTCTTTCTTAAACATGAGTAGCTAATCTCCTTAACTAGGGTTGTGGGGACCCTGGAAGACTATCTACATAGAGGAAATGTAACACTCATCTGTTCTAGGGTTTCGGCATGCATCTTAATCTTCTACGTAATAATTAATCTCAAGTAGCTCCAGTAGCTTGAGGTAGCCTGTATTCGCATTCATCCACACAAGGGAGTTTGTGATTGGGAAAAGAAGATTAGGATAGTAATTTGGGATTCACCTCAACCTTTTACTCCCCACCATCTCATCTAATCACTTGAGCCCAAAAGGTGTTAGTAAACCAAGGTCGTGGCAAGGAGCAACAAGTTGACGCCCTGAGACTTAATCGGTAAAGGGTGAGATTTATCTTTATGCCCACAAGCTGGCTGATAATACATATATTGTAGACTTTGCATGCAAAATAATAAAATAGTTGGGTTAATCGCGAGAAATTTATGAATTTGAGAAGTCAGGGGGGACATAAGCCTAGTGTTTGTCTCATATTGTCTACATCACAAAAACACTTAAGATTTGGTTACTTTTTGAAATTGATACTAAAATTCCCTCATTTACTTTCCTGTACTACTCGTGGATTACACCAAAGTCAAGCAATTATTCACATTTTCCTAGTGGGATCAACCCCAACCTAGTTGGGTTATTATATTTTCAATCTACCACATGATACTTCTAATTAGAGTGTATTTTGGGTGACATCAAATTTTGGCTCCACTGCCGTGGATGATGGTTTAAGTTGTAAATTGAATTAGTAAAGTTCGCGGGTTTTTAATATCTATTTTTTATTTGGCATACACCGGTTTATGCCAAGTACTAGGAGTAGAGGAAATCCCTTACTCTCTTTTGATCCAGAACTTAAGAGAATCCTTTAAACACTAAGAAGGGTGTATGGACAAGTTTTTGAAGGGGTTCAAGATCCCCCGCCTATGGATTTAAACATGGAACTCCTACATGCTCCATTAGATCCACAGAATATAGCTGACTTACAAACACAAGTAATGTTAGAACGAGAACATAGATAAGCCGAAGACGCTAGACTAGCTGCAGAGGCAAAGTTAGCTTAGTAAGGTGGACTAGTCAGTCCAAGACAGGTTGTTGATCATCGAGTTTAGAGAGGCAGAGCTCTATTTATTATAGAAAATCAACACTTAGACCCATATGAGGAGGATGACAAAGATCTGGGTTATGTTAAGCCTACAGAGTCTGGAGCCATGATTTCTCCTGCCTTAGGCCCTAATGTGAAGTTTGATATCACGAGTGTTATGATCTAATTGTTGAATCTGAAGGGTGTATTTTTGGGTGCACTGAAGGATTATGCAAACATGCACCTTGCAAATTTTCTTGGGATCTGCAGATCTTATACTATTCCAGTGGTTAATCAGAAAGCATTGAGATTGAGGTTGTTCCCATTCTCTTTGACAGGTGAAGCATGACTATGGTTAGGGGAACTTCCAAGAGGATCTATCACTACTTGGCATAAATTGGAGACACAGTTTCTGAGTAGATTCTTCCCTCCTATGCAAATTCTATAGTTGAAGGACAAAATTTATAATTTTAGACAGTTACCTGTAGAGTCTATGTATGAGGCATGGTTTCTATTCAAGAAGAAGCTGAGTGTGGTACCAAATCACAGAATCATAGGATCTAAATTTTCAAAAATCTTCTATAGATCATTGAATGATAGTTCTAGAACTATGGTGGATACTATTTCAAGAGAAGCATTTACGCATCTTTTTTCGGATGCTATGCAGGAAATGCTAGATGATATCGTTGTGGACAACAAAGGATGACATACTAGAGATTCAAAACATAGTGGTGGTACATTTTCTATTAGAGCAACAAATACTTATGGAATAGCTAATGATATGGAAGCAGAAGAGGTTGCACAGCTTCGTACAGATATTGGGTTGCTTAAAAAGCAATTTGTGTCAATGCGTGCTGAGAAGGTAAATGCAGTTGTAGCACAGGGGTCTATTTCAAAACCATTCGACATTAAATTTGATAAATAGCAATGTATCTTGATCATAGATTGGAAGATTTTTTAGCCCAAGGAAAAGGAAATCAAGGTTAGAACTATTATAAAGATAGATACAAAAATAGGAGTAGAGACAGATATAATGATTAGTGGCATAAAGATGACTATAAGGAGAAAACTGACAAGTACATTCCACCAGGTAGTCGATATACAGAGTCTAGAATGGAGGCTTATTTGTCTAAGATGGACAAGGTACAAGAAAGTCAAGAGAATTACCTTAAGGATATCAAAGATGATCTGTTAAGATTAAACTAGAAAGTTGAGTCACATGCTACAACAATCAAGAAGTTGGAGCAATAATTTGGTAAGATGCCAGCTACAGAAAATCAAAGACAACATGTTACTCTTCCAAGAAATACAGTGGTAAACCCTAGAAATGATAGCTAATGCCATTTCATTACCACTCGGAGTGGTAAATTCACAAAAGATCCACCTGGACCTACTATTGATGAGTATAAGAATGATGATAAGTCGGTTGATGTAGGGATCAATAGCAAGCAGAATGAAGGAGAAGAGAATGCTACAGAGTCTATGCTGAAGCCTATTCAAAAACCTCTTCCACCTTGTCCACAAAGGTTGAAAAAGAAATAAGAGGACGTTGAGTACCAAAAATTTTTATCTATGCTAAAAGAACTATCAGTCAACATACCGCTAGTAAACGCAGTAGAGAAAATGCTTGGATATGCAAATTTATGAAGTCTGATCACCAAAAAAGGAGCAGTTATTTGTGATCCGGTTGACAATGTTCATCATTGTAGTGTTGTAGCCACTCGATCATTAGTGGAGTTCTTTATCCACTCGATCATTGACAATGTTCATCATTTTATCTATGTCACTCTTCCAACATACCACTATACATTGCACCATTTGATCTTTCAAATTTGTGCGTGCTCTTTGTGAATTGGGTGCTAGCATCAACCTCATGCCATTTGCTGTATTCAAGTAATTGGGATTGGAATCTCTAAAACCTACCACCATAAGACTAGTAATGGCAGAAAAGAGTGTGAAAAAACCAGTTGGTATTCTATATGATGTATTAGTGAAGGTGGCTTCTTTCATTTTCCCTGCTAATGTTGTGGTCTTAGATTATGAAGTGGACTTCCAAGTCCCAATTATTCTTAGAAGACCATTGTTGGCTACGGGAAGGACATTGATTGATCTAGAGTTAGGACATCTAATGCTGATATCGAATGATGAACAAGTAATATTCAATGTATGTAGGTCCATGAGATAGCCTAGTGAATTAAGAGTGATATCTGTTATTAATTTGCATGATTAGGAGGCAGATTCATTCCATGATGTTGATGTAGTAACTCTGTGGGACAATGGTTTTGATGCGGTCGTTCCAATTGAAAAGAGACTAGGTGTTGAAGCACTTGTAGTTGTGATCATGAATTTTGATTCTGATGGTATCGAGGAGTATGATGAGTTAGTAATTTCACTGTATGGGAGTTATTCTTATAATTTTTCACCAAAGAGCTTGACTTAGAATTAAAGAATAGAACAACTCCACTTTCTCACCCATACATTGAGGAACCACCCGTATTAGAGTTGAAGTCCATCCCATCTCACTTACGAAATGAATTTTTAAGGGCAAACAATACTTTGCCATTTATTATTGTAGAAGATCTGATATAGTTAGAGGTAGAATCATAATTATCAGTTTCATAAAATTTCAAGAGATCCATTGGATGGTCTACTACGGATATTATGGGTATTCCACCTAGTTTGTGTACTCACATAATAAAACTTGAGCTGGATTGTGTTCCGTCTATTAAACATCAATGTCGACTTAATCCTCCTATGTAGGAGGTGGTTAATAAAGAGATCATCAAGTGGTTGAATGCTAGTATGGTATTTCCCATAGCGGACAGCAAGTGGGTCAGTCCGGTACAATCATTATGAAGAAAGGTGGAATAACAGTTTTGCTTAACAAGAAGAATGAGATAGTGCCTATGAGGATAGTCACTGGATATACAGTGCATGGATTATAGATAATTGAATGCATGGACTCAGAGAGATCATTTTCCAATGCCTTTTATGAATCAGATATTAGACAGGTTAGCAGACAGAGGATTGTACTATTTTTTTGATGGGTACTCAGGCTATAATCAGATCACTATCATTCCTGAGGACCAAGAAAAGACAAATTTTACATGTCCTTATGGGACCTTTGCATTCAAATAAATGCCATTTGGATTGTGCAATGCCCCAGTCATATTTTAGAGATGTATGATGTCTATTTTCTCTGATATGGTCGAAGACACCATTGAAATTTTCATGGATGATTTTTTGGTGGTTGGTGACTCTTTTAATGACTATCTCATTCACTTAACAAAGGCTCTAAAAAGGTGTGAAGAATACAACTTGGTACTTAATTGGGACAAGTTCCATTTTATTATCAAAGAAGAAATTGTTCTTAGGCACAAGATTTCAAACAGGGATTGGAGTGATTGAGAAATTACCCTACCCAATTTCTGTGAAGGGGATTCAAAGTTTTCTAGGGCATGCAGATTTTTATAGGCAATATATCAAGGATTTCTCAAAGATTTCTAATCCTCTTTGTAAGCTTCTGGAGAAGAAGGTAAAATCTAATTTTGATGACGCCTTTAATAAGGCTTTTGAATGCTTAAAAGAGAAGTTGGTGACTTCTTTAATCATTGTGTCCCTTAATTGGACTTCACCTTTTGAGATTATGTTTTATCCTAGTGGAGTCGCCTTAGGGGCTATACTAGGCCAACAGAAATAAAAGATCCTTCATCCCATCTACTATGCTATTAAGGCACTAAATACTGCTCAAAAGAACTATACCATAACAGATCAAGAGTTATTGGCCGTGATTTTTGCCTTTGAAAAGTTTAGATCTTACTTGATTGGGACAAAGGTGATTATGCAACCTGATCATGCAGCATTACGGTACCTAATGGATAAGAAAGATGCAAAGCCTAGGCTTATTCGTTTAATGTTGTTGTTGCAAGAATTTGACTTTGAGGTGAAGGACAAAAAAGGCACAGAAAATCAAGTTGTTAATCATTTGTCTAGACTTAAGGAGGAAGCTATCCAGAAGGTTTCTAATGGGTTGGAAATTAATGAAAGTTTTCTAGACAAGCAAATATTGGTAGCTTCCCAAGATATAATTCCATAGGTTGTAGATTACACAAATTACTCAGCCAGTGATCTAGTCCCACGAGACCTTTCATATCAGCAAAGAAAGAAGTTCATACATGAGGTAAGGAAATTTTTTTTGGGATGAACCTTAATTATTCAAAATTTATGCAGATGGAATCATTCACAGGTGTATACCTGAGCTGGAGATAATGTGCATACTTGAATCTTGTCATTCATCGCCAGTTACGGGTCATCATAGAGGGGCCCACACAACTTATAAAATCCAGTAATTTGTCTACTATTGGCAAACCATATACAAAGATGCACATGATTATCTTCTGTTTGTGATCAATGACAACGACAAGGTATGATTTCTAGAAGACATGAACTACATATGACCCGTATCTTAGAATTGAAAGTGTTTGATATATGGGGCATAGATTTCATGGGAACTTTTGCGAGTTCGTTTGGAATGAAATATATAATTGTGGTTGTAGACTATGTTTCAAAGTGGGTGAAAGCTATTGCACTTTCTAACAATAAAGAACGCAATGTCACTACATTCTTAAGAAGGAACATCATCTATCGATTTAGCATGCCATGGGTTGTTATTAGTGATAGAGGGTCATATTTCTGCAATCATCATTTCAACAGTCTACTTGAAAAAACATAGAATTAAACACAAGGTGGCAACACCCTATCATCCCAGACTAGTAGACAAGTTGAAATTTCCAATAGAGAAATCAAGTCCATATTAGCAAAGACTGTGAATGTCAATAGGACTGATTGGGCAATAAAGTTATATAATGCATTGTAGGCTTACCGTACAGCTTATAAAACCCCCATAGGTGTCTCACCTAATTAGTTGGTGTATGGCAAGGCTTGCCACTTACCAATGAAACTTGAGCATAAGGCGTTATGGGCGTTAAAGAAGCAGAATCTTAAGTGGAAGGATGCATCCAAGTCACTGTTATATAATATCAATGAGTTGGATAAATTCTGGCTCTAGCCATATGAAAGTTTAGCACTTTACAATGAAAATATAAAGTTGCATCATTACCACAAAATTGAGAAGATAGTATTCGAAAAGGGTGACTAAGTACTGATCTATAATTCCAAGCTTCATTTGTTTCCAGTTAAGACAAGGTCAAGGTGGTATGGTCCATTCATGGTGATAAAGAGTCTATCTCTATGGTGCCTTAGAATGGAAGAGGGATGGTGAGCCCCAGTTCAAGGTAAATGGTCAAAGAGTGAAGCACTACCTAGGAAATATAAAAGACGTGAATGAAGTAGCTGATATTAACCTTGAAGAATACTGGATAGCTAAGGCAATTACATCATGCCAAGACATTAAATCAAGCATTGTGAAGGAGGCAACCCATGTTTTTGTACTTATTCAGTTATAGGGTAATATGTTTGTTCAATGTGCAGGGCTAAGGAAATCAGAAAATGGCCAGTGAAGTTGCATAAAGTTAGTCATATGGACTCTTTATGAATTGTATCTATATGGCACAACTCATAAGTAGGTGTCATATTAACCTGGTAATAAACTCAGAATTAGGTAATAGTTTCTAGAATGAATACAATTCTCATAATGAGTTGTACCCTCTAGGTATGATTTGTCACCTTGAGTTGTACCCACTCCAAAACTCAGGTAAGGTTCCAGGTCTATATGAGTCAAAGAAATAACCTGTAAGCCTGGGTACGATTCATATACACAATTCATACCCATGCTTTTTAGTCAGAGCACGGGTTGACCCAGCCCAGTTCTTTAAATAAAAAGAAAAGGGGCACACAATCGGGCACCCGTTTAGCCTAAATCATACCCACATCATTTCTCACTCTAATTTCAAACTTTAATAAGCAAAATCAATGTGTATTCAACTTGATTAAGCTACCAAAAACTTCAAATCTCTCCTTTTAATTGAATTAAACTCGAATTTGGGAGGAAATAGACTTTGAAAACAAGAACTCAATCTTTTCAACCACAAAGTAAGTTCTTTAACTCTATTCTCTTTACTTTCAAGATGAAATAAGTACTATTTGACACTATAAACCTTTTATGAGTATGATTTATACAAATGTTGAATTATTGGTAACCTAGCTTAGGTATTCAAGTTAAAAATTGGAAATTGGGATAAAGCTAGGGTTTTGAAAAAGGATTTAATATATTTCTATGGGTTAAAATGATTGAAATGGTTGAAAATAGTAGTGGGTATTTTGGGAAATTGCATTATAGTCAAACTTTAAGGTTGGACTTCTATGCTGCAGTGGATACAAAACCTCTTATGACTCGTATCCGCTGGTATGGGAGTCATAATGGGATTCGTTCCTACTAACAACATTGAAGTTTAACAAAATTAAGGTTCTATAATAGATCCAACTTGATCATAAAATTCGTATCCAGACCATACAACTCGTACAGATTATGTCATACCTAAATGGGATGATTTAAATAAGAATAAATATTTCTGATCTACTTATATCTATTAATAAAGAGTCATACCATGCTGGTAAGACTGGTTAGGAGGAATCGTAAGCTGACCAGTGAACAAAGGTCATGCACCGTATATGATACGAATTATATATGAGTCATACCCAGTAGGTACGACCAGTACCCACCACTCGTACCCTAAGCATAACAAGCACTTTGAACTTTAGTTTTAAAGTTTTCTTTTCTTTTCTTTACTTAGTTATTAATGAGGTTAAATTTGTAGGAACAATGCCTCCAAAGAACATTTCCTCATCCAAACAAGCTGCTAAGAAAAATAAAAAACAAACACCAGCTTCTAGTGTGAAATCGAGTGATTCAGAGTACGAGACATCATCCACTAGCAGGTGGTGAAGTGTATGAAGGAACCATTACTAAAAAAGCTACACAAAAAGGGAAGGTAATAATGATGATGATCAATATGAATCTAAGAATCAGACTCACCTCTAAAAGGGCTGAGAAGGAAGAATTCCACTACATCTTCTCCACACACACCACCGTCTGCTAATAATGATGATGATCAGTATGAATCTAGTTTAGTAGAAGAAAGTTCTGGAGAAGCTCATAGTTCAAAAGTGGTATATATGACACCGATAGAAAGACAGGAGACTTACTTGCATTGACTAGTGCACGGTGCCCATTGTTGAATGAAGGGGGCACCTCAGCATGCAGGAGACATACAATAGTAGGCTATTCTAACTCCCAGGTAGAAAAATAAAAAGTGTACTTTATCTAAAGCGGATATTGAATACTACCGAGAATTTTGAGTTACTGGGTTTTGAAAAGAGCTTCTAGCAGTATGGATTTGAGTGGATGACAGAAGCTCTCAAAAGATATGGTGAGGTCCTCATTCATGAATTTTTTGTAGCATATATAGAAGAGATCCAAAGGAAATAACCTAAGGGAAAGTTAGGGAAGAGAGGTAAGCCTATCACTTCCCTTGTGATTCATGGTGTATGGGTAGATATCTCTCCCCGTACTATCAAGAGATTATTGTATGGACTAGAGTTCCAGGCTTCGATCAACACAGCAGAGATGGATTACAAGATAGAAGAGATGGGGAAGATAACTCGGCGGACGGTAGTTTCTAAGGAGAAGATGGTGATTTTTAGATAGATTATAGAGCATATAGCTTAAAATGGCATAAATGTTGTTTGGGTTGTAGGAGGCCCCGGAGTGGTCTTAAAGAAGATAAAGAAGAGTACCATCAACTTTGAGGATAAGGCTTGGTGGTCACTAGCTCGACACCGATTGTGTCCCACTACTGGTGATAATGTTCTAACTCGGTCTAGGCAGATATGATAGCCGGCTTCATAGTAGGTTATGAGTTTGATATCGATGAGTTCCTATCCCTAGAGTTAAAAGATAGGGTAGTTGGGGGTCAAAAGGCATTACTAGCCTACCCATGTATGATCACACAGATATTTCTGGCTGTGGGAGTGCTAAAACTCCCTGGGATAGATAAAATGATCAAGGCCAGGAGGCCATTTGACATTGGCTTCATTAGAAATATGGCACACCCTTTGGCCCGACCAGCAAAACATGCAACAAATATTTTTGTTGGAATGTTCCCTCTGGATGATCAGTCTAATACCCCAGCTACAGATGAGGATACTAAAGCAGGAGCACAGATAGAGGACTACCATACTAACGCAGCAAACACTCCTACTGCCCCACCACCAGTTCAGTTAGTATCACCTAGGCCACAAGGTATGCCTCCTAGTATTATGATAATCTTCCAAGCAGCATGGATTGAGGTTGTAACCAAATTAGCCACACTTTATGTGAAGGTAGGTCATATGGAAGGAAGAGTGAAAAATTATCTTGACAGGCAGTTTAAAGACCAGGGGGTGAAAGTTGGGGACCACATACCCCGTGGGTACTATTATATGACGATTGATCTGTACAATCCAGGCTAATGTTTTGAAAAGCATGTTAAGCCTTATTCCCTATCCTAGCATATGGTATATATTTATGTATATGCATTTGATAATATGCGTTGGCTTTTGAATGGTTTTTAAATGGTTGATTATATCATTATGTTATCCTTATTCTTGAGTTACATGCTAGTGTTAACCCTGCTAATCGTTTTTGGACGTTGTATCCCCATGCAATGTAGGAATTAGTCATACTTCCACTCTTTCTGCTCAGTGACTAGGTGATTTGGGGACAACTTTTGAGTCAGACTGAAGCATGAGCTTTCATACTTTGGAGGACTCTATTTTATGCTATGGATTTCTTTACAACTTCACTATTCCTTTGGTCTATGTTCTGGCTATGGTCGGGAGCATATCCTGATTGGATATTCTTTGGTTTTGATTAGAGGCTTTGCTGGACTACTATAGGTATGGGTGGTGTCGGTATTGGTATAGGTATTAGTATTAGTATTGGCATGGATACCAGTATCGATTGATTTTGGTTATAGACTTATCATAATGTATTTAAATTAATATTCTCTTATCCTATTATATTCTAAGAATTCAGTTGACCTCGAGGTATGGTTTGTTTGGTTGGTTAGGTACAAGTAGTGATCTTCGTCCACATGGGAATTGAGATACCCGTCATAGCCAGGCCCTAGTTTGGGTTGTGAAAAAGGTTAATATTAGGAGTCTTGAGTCTAACAAAGAATACCTCATATTTAGAGATGACATTGAATTCATCAACCAATTCCAAGGCCAGAGTTGGATTCATTAGTGTTCATCAGGGTCCTTTATTTATTTCGAAGTGCAAGATTGGATTTCTTGGGTGGTCCAAGCCTATTTCTATGCCATATCCTTATGAGCAGGACATGGTGCATAGATTTATTTGAGGATTAGCATGGCCACTACATTTGGCATCGAAACTCTCGATAGCAATTGGGTCTTCCTACTCTCAGGTTGTTAATTATATAAGGGCCACAGGGAGAGCATGTATTAAGACTTATGGAGATGAAATCTAGAGGCCATGCCACCAGTATAGTGCTATTGGTATTTTATTCTGGAGTGAGAATTCTTTCGGTGGAGGTCAGCTTCACTTCTAGCCCATCGGTTCTACATAGCTAGAATATCAGACTATGCGTCATGGTGATCATTCTGGATCAAAGTATGTACTACCTCAATGTATTCTAGAAGCTTGTTTTGGTTGTGGTAAGATGGGATATTGGTCCAAAGAGTGTCCTCAATGAGGGATTATTAGTCGTTCAGCTCTTTCAGATCTTCCTTATGATGTTGTGGCATCTTCAATTAGAGATAGTATGCTTAGCACCTTAGTTGATGATTTAGTTAATCCGAGCTAGACTCATTCAGATGTATTCTCTCTTAGGCCAGTCAGGTATGTGATTGCTAATTTCACCATAATAGGTATGCTATTATTTCCCACATTTACCTTTTTCATTTGTTTGTATTAGGGTTTTCATACCTATTGATGATTATATTCCTTGATAAGTTCATATTGGTTATTATGTGCCTTGTTATTGAATTCATGATTATATGACCACCTGTAGTTTATTTCATTTAGTAATTGAAGGAGTGGATCTGTATTGATATTTTCTCTCTATAGGTGTAGCATTTGGGTTCTAGTCCCATTTACCTTGGCACATTGGCCTTATTGCAGCCCTTGAGTGGTACTTGCTATTATTATTTATTTTGGTACCGCCTATTCATTATATGGATGTTTATATTGCTATTATTATTAATTTCATTATTTGATGTAATTAATCCTCGCTAGGTAGATGTTTAGACTAGTGTTATCTAGTTTTAATTTTCCCTTCTATGTGGTTCCTATTAGGTAGCGTGCATAGCTATAGCCCGATATGATGATTTTTTCTATAGAGAGGTAAGGTTGGTTATCTTCCTCTTGGTTAGCCGTGATAGATTGATTATGGAGAGGACTATGGTAGTGAAGGTAAGTTAACCTAATATGGTTCTGTTAGTTGGCAATTTAGTTATATCACCTATGTTTGAGTTTGGAATTCTTAGACTTGCCTCCTGGGTTGCAATGTTTTTGGTTTTGTCCATCCCTTATATGTAGCCTATTTTTGAACTTGACCAATTTTGGATCCATTCTTTAATTGTGGTTGTTTCATCGCTCAATAGTGGTTTGATATTGATAACGAGATGTCCTAGATTTGTTGGGTTCATCTCCTTGTTATAATTTTCTCTTAGTGCGGTGTGAAGATTGGATGCCCCTTTCTTGCTGTAATAGGGTTCTTGTCTAAAAGTGAAGTTAAAGAGTTAGAGGTAGGTGCTCTTTCATGTGATCACTTCTTGAGTTGGTAATTCAAAAATTCTTTATCTTGAGTTGATTAGTTCATTTTTTGGCAGCGGTCTTGACCTTAACATTGGTGTCATGATTGGTATTTTCTTCCTCAGTGAGATGATTCATCTTTTTTTGAGTTATGATTGTCCAACTTGGGTGGATTCCAAGAATCTCCATTTCAGAGTTTGTTCTGTCTAATAAGATTTGGTGGAGTGCTACTTCTTAATAATATGTGCCTATGGCTATTCTTTGCCAAGATGGAGTATTGGACTGGTTAGTTTTTACCTAAAGTTGTATTTCTGTGAGTTGCTAAAGTTTTTGTCATTACTAGTCTAGTTTACAGCCTTGGAGAGTTCTTAAATATCTTTTGATAGTTCATTCCCTACAGCAGATATAGAGTTGATTTCCTGTGTTTCCAACTGAAGATTTATCCTTTATTGCTATATTGTTCTTTAGTTATGTTTCAATTTTGGCTCAATCTAATTTGGATTGGATATGTCAGATGTGGATACTAAAGTCGGTTTGAGTAGATGACATGAATATTGAGTTATTAGCTCATTTTTAGTGGATGCCTTAGAATAGAGATTTGGAAGTTATGATAGATTTGGAGTATGAATGCCTACCCGTCTTCAAGTTTGGTTTGGGTAGTTGAGATCAAATGATTCAGTCTTGGTGTTGAGATTTTAATTTGGAGTTGCAGTGTTTGATTTAACCTTCGTTTTAGAATTATCTCAGTTAAGATTTTATCTATAGGCTGGTTGAGCATGCTCCGTGGTTACCTATTCGGTCTTCTTGACTTTGAATGGATTATAGTTGATAAGTGCTTAGGTGATAGCCCAAGGACCCGGTATTGTTTCCTTCGACTTTGACCTGAGTTCTTTAGTTTTCTTTGAAATTATCATATGATAAACTCTATGTGAGTAGTATTCTTGAGTTGGATTCAGCTCGATTTTATTCTCTATTGATGGGACATCCTAAAGAGGATTGTTTAGTGATGAGTAGTTATGCCTTGAAATTTGGGATTCTAGTTTCGATTACCATCCAAACTAGTTGTGGCATTGGCATGGATTGCATACCTTGATTATCTCCATTTGTGTGCCTAGACTATGCTTTATGGGCTTATTCTTATGCTCCTTGCATGGACTTCAGCAGATCAACTTCAGTTCTTTGAGTTCTCTATGATGAAATTATGCAGACAGGACCAGATGATATTCCTCCTAGTTTGGAGTGGATAGCATGTGTGGAATGGTAAAGAAAGTTTATATTTAGATTTAGAGTTCGTGGTATGACTTATGTCTTGGTTATCTTTTAGCTTGGATGAGCCTTTATTGGTTTGTGTGGGTTTTGGTATGGTACTAGTGTGTTGTAGTTCGGATTTACATGCATTATCCTCTTTCCATTTAGTTGGTGGTTAAGATTAAGTTTTGGATATCTATAAGTGAGGTGAGACAGCTAGTTGAAAAAGGGATACATGTATAGCAAACCCGTGAAAATGTTCTCTCTTTGTAGAGGTTATCTAGGAAGTCATACTCAGAGCATGTTGTCCCAGAAACTCATCCTTTCGAGCTTTTGAGATCTATCTGTCCATTGACTTTTGAGAATGAAAGTCCTTTTATTAAAGGATATTATAATGACTATCCAAGTTATTTTCTTGATTTGCATGTATTTCCATCATTTTTAGCCTTTACACAGTGACTACAAGCCATTTATGACATCCCAAAATTGTTGATTTGGTGATCAAACAGCTCATTTAGATTTTAGGGTCATTTCCATATTTTGGAGCTTTCACTATTTAGGATTTGGTCTCAAACCAAAACTCCTAGTATATGACCTCATATGAGAATTTTGACAGTGCCATCAGCTCCAAAATATCAATTTTAGGATAGGTAAATCATTGGTTCGGTTCTTGAGGCACCCAGGCTCATTTCGACCTATTGGTCAGAAAGTTGAGAAAATTTAAAATTTGGGTGTAGGACCCACATTTGATCAAAATGACCTCGGATGGAAATTACAAATGTTCCATTGCATCTGGAAAGTCAAATTTGGTATGGTTATATAGTTCATTTGCGTACATGGGGTTTCTAATGAATACTGAACCCCGAGTCGAGTCCAATTTTAGACTTTAAAAATCTGACGCAGTTGAAAATCTGGTGTGACTGCAATCGCACAAGGAAAATTGAGATTTCCATTTTATAGCAAGGAGTAGTGATCACTACATGCACCTTTTATGTACATATCGCAATCGCGGGGCTTAGTCATGATAGCAACACCTGGATGCCTGGATTATGTATAAATAGACCCCTATTTGCCCAATTTTACTCATTTCCACCCTTTTCTTGAGATATAAAAACCCTTAAGTATGAGATAAGGTAGGATTGAAGCTTGGAGATGATTTGTGGATCTTGGAAGACGATTATTCCATGATTTCTCTTCGAATTAATGGTAAGATTCCTTCAATTTCTTGATAAATTCTTAGAAATTAGGGATTCAAATTCTTAAACTTTAAGGGCTGATTTGAGACCTGATTTGTGTTCTGTTTGTGCTCAACTTTTTAGCACAACTTCCTTGTCCTTTGAGAGACCTCGTAATGGGTTCAATTTTGGATTCTGTTGTGCACCCCATAGGCCCGTTCTTAACCCAAAATTTGACCTGACCCTTAATATAGTAATATGGGTCTCATTTGAATCCTAATGACATGTAGAATTCAATTTTGATAGTGTGGCAGCATTTTGAGATCATGGAGTATAGATAGACATTAGGTAGACAAGAATTTACGGTTCAGCTTCGAGATGGGCTTTTGCCTACTTTTCTTCACAAGATGGTATATTTTATATATTGCATGTGAATGGAAATTTTATGATGGATTATGGGTGGAATATCATGAATTAGTCTTGATTATGACACTTAGGGATTTGATGGGTGAATTGACCAGTAAGGTGAAATACTTATTTATGCTTCTAGGATCTTACTACCTTAGGTTGCTAGCATTTAGGCATAGTTGAGATTAATGAACCTTAGAATAAGGTTACTACGTACTTGGTAAATTGTGATGATGATTCTCGGGTCTTGAGGTTATGTTTATATCGAATATGACCCTTTTATAAGGCCTAAGACTATGTTATGATAATGGTTGGATTCCTAAAACACCTCAGGTTTTGGTCCTTGAAAAATTTCTTAGTTTTTAAACTCACTACCCAGACTACGACTATTCCTATAAGATGTAATGTGTCATGAGGGATCTTAAGGACCCAAATTACAGCCAAACCAGTGTGATGTCCAAAATGTTTTACCTTGCCTATGACTTAACCAAACGAGTCATAACATTTGGGTACGAGTCATAAGGTACAACTCGTAACCAGACTAGTATGGGTGCCTGAGGTGTTCAGTCTTGAGTATGACTAAAACATAATGGCTCGTATAGACTCTTTGCGAGTCGTATGGTCCTTCTATAATCAAACCAGTGTTGATGGCCATGGACACTGTCTATCCTACGACTAAAGGCCACGAGTCGTAAGGCCACTTTTACCTGCTGGGTGATAATTTTCAGCCTTTCATTTTAAAGGCTTTTTGGACATTTTCCTTTTTACCCACTTGGACCTCACGTCCATAAAAACACCTTTGGGGAATTTTTTTTTAAGAATTTAACAACTAAAAAACCCTCTTTACGCTCTCAAATTCTTTCTAGCAAAGTAATCTAGGGTTTCCTCAAGGTTGAGCATCTATGGGTCAATTCAATGTTTCTTCTTCATAATTGAAAATCCTTCAGGCATGTTACTCTTCCCCAGCTATTATTTTGTAAAAGCGTTTGTTTTAAATAGTTGTTCATGTGGTTTTGATGTTAATTTTGGAACATAGGTTATGGGTTTTGAATGTTTATTTTTGAACAATGTTTCCCATGGTTTACATATGATTGCTCATGCTTTATTCATGGTTTTGAACATGTGGGGTGCAAGGGTATGGTGAATAAACTAAGGGATTGTGATTTTCCCCAAATTATGAGTGCCGACAATTAAAGTGGTAATGACCTCAACCCCATATTTTGAAATTGATTCTGAATATGAAAAGTATGCACGTTGAACTATTCTTGAACTATAGCATAATGTGAAAATCTAATAAAGCATAATGATTTTGAATGGAACCATGTAGGATTCTGTAATTCCCTAAATTAATGCATAAGTGAACCAAGGGGGTTGTGAATTCCCCCAAGTGATGATAATTGGTTGGTATTTTGATGTTACATTGCAAGTGTTATTGGTATGATGATACCAATAATGTATGCCTATATTTTTAATACGGTTCAATAAATGGTAATGTTGCAAAATATTTTGATGGGGCTTAAAAGAGGGTTGTGCAACTGGATCATGAAAGTGGCTATCACGAGGGACTAAAATTGGAAATTGCATTTACTGGTGTAGGGGTCTAACTGGCTTGGGGTTCAAGTATCCATGCTTGTGACTGGGTGGTTTGAGTCCACCTTATTATATGATTGGGAGGTTTGAGTACCCCATATTACATTACATGATCGAGTGCTTAAGTCATTTTATTAAATGATTAGGAGGTTTGAGTCACCCATGCATATATATAATATTATTCTCCAGTTCGTGCGGCTATATGCACTGAGGACAGACTAGGGGGTGAGATCTAGTGCCCATATAGCCCGTGGGTACTGTTATATGACTGTTAAGCTACACAATCCAGGCTAAAGTTTTAACGTGCATGTTAAGCCTTGTTCCCCATCCTAACATTTTATATAAGTATATATTTATACACACATGTATGTGAACATGTACATTGAGTTGAACTGAATTTTGAATTATCATTACTTTATCCTTACCACTGAGTTACATGTTAGTGCTTATCCCACTAATTGTCTCCAAATATTGTATCCCCATACGATGTAGGGTTCAATGATAATGCTACTTTTTCTATGTAATGTTAAGTGGATCAGCTCGGTTCATTGATCGTTTATGTAAAGTTGTGAGCTTTTATTCTCTGGAAGACTTGATCATTTTATTAGTTTCCTTCCATAAATTAGAATTAAAGAGTTCACTTAAACATTATCATTGTCATTGTCATTGTCAAGGTTAAGGGCATATCCCGACATAGGTTGCTTTTATGGTAGAGATTCTTTGTGGAATACTGTGCAAGGGTTTTTGCTATTTACATTCATATACTTTTGAGTCACTGTTTACTCTATCTTGTTATATATTTGAAATTCAGCCGTTGATAGGTGTGTGATGTTCTATAGGTTAGGCATAAGGGGTAGTCTTTGGTTCTTGATGGACTTAAGATACTTGCCACGTCTAGGCTGTGGTTCAGGTCGTAATAAAGTTAGTATCAGAGGCTAGGTTTGGTGTAATTGGGTGTCCACAAAGGCACATTAAGTAGTGTCTCTTTTATAGCAGTGTAGTGCCCCACACTTATAAGGGAGAGGGTATGAGTTATTTTGGAATCTGTCCTATTCTTGTTGTTCTATTTTGGGCTATAGAGTCTAAGGTATTAAATGTCCTCTAATCATCATTTGTTCGCATTTTAGATCATGCCTCCAAGAAGATATGATGTTTATGGAAACTCTTCAGTCCCACTTGAGGTAATTGTTGACGTAGATTATCGTGCTTATGAAATTCAGACCAGGATTAGGGGTCCAGCTCCTAATTTCCCTCATGGAGTTCCATCAGTTCCCCCTAGCACTTCTCAGACTCCGCAAGCTTATGTGTCTAATGCTGATTTTCACCAGTTGATCCATTTGCTTACCCAGTTGGTGGCCTCTCAGACTGAATATGTTGCTTCTATTGCCCCATCTTCTGAGGTAACTAGAGTTGGTCAATTTATGAGGTTGAGTCCTCATACTTTCACTAGTTTGAAGGTTGAGAAAGATCCTCAAAATTTCTTTGATAAGATAGAGAAAATCTTTCTTATGATTCATACTTCTAACTCTGAGGGTGTTGAGTTTATAGGATACAAGCTGAAGGATGTGGCATATCAGTGGTATGACGAGTGGAATCAGTCTAGGAGTAATGATGTGGAGTTGGCACTATGGGATAAGTTTATGGTTTACTTTTTGGATTATTTCTATCCTTAGGATTTGACGAAGGCTAAAGCTGAGGAGTTCATAAATCTTAAACAGTGTAGAATGACTGTGAAAGAGTATGCCCTGAAATTCCACTAGTAATCCCATTATGCTCTTGAGCTAGTGTCTAGCACAAGGGATAGAATGAGGAAATTTTTTCAAGGTTGTCCCACAATCTGAATTTTAATTACAAAATTGCCTTGTTGAACAATGATATAGATATGTCTCGACTTATGGTGTATATGCAATAGGTAGAGGAGGAAAAGAAGAAGTAAGCAGAGATGGGGGAAAGGGAAATTAAGAAGTTTTGATATTTGGATTAGGGTGAGGCTTAGCAGCAGAGTGGTAGAGATGGTGATAACGATCTAAGAAGAAGCGGGGCAATTTTGGTTCCTATTCTATGGTGAGTTCCCCATATCCTAAGTCATTCGGTGACCATCATTTTTAGAGCAATTGTAGATTTAGGGCATAAGGTGCCCAGTCTTAGGCTAATAGAGCTTAGTCAGTCCCATCTTATCCCCTTTGTTGATTTTGTGGGTAGGTGCATCATGGATTTTTTTAGGAGGGGAGAAAAAATGTGCTTTAAGTGTGGTCAATTGGGCCACCTGAAGAGGAACTATCCTTTAGGTGATGTTGCTATTTTGGCTAATAAGTTTTCAGTTGTTGCTTCTTCAGCTCCTGCACCAAAGTGTGCTACTTCTGGCTCCGACACTGGTCGAAATATCCTTTATGCTCTTGCCACTCTCCGAGAATTTGAGGCACCTCTAGACATCGTCACTGATACGTTACAACTCTTTTTCTGTGATGTGTATTATTTTCTTGATCCGAGGTCTACCCTTTCTTATGTGACCCCATATGTGGCTATTCATTTAGGTTTTAGTTTTGAGTATATTCTAGATCTTTTTTCTGTGTCCACCTCGGTGGGTGATTTTGTGGTTTCTAGAAAATTTTATAGGGGTTGCGTGATATCTATCTGTGGTAGAAGACTGATAGAATTAGATATAGTTGATTTTGTCATTATCCTAGGGATGGATGGATTGGCTCCATTCTTGTTATGCCTAGCTAGATTGCCAGACCTGAAGGGTCAGTTTCCAATTTCAAAATGAGCCGATTAATGAGTGGGAAGGAAGTTCCCTAGTGACCAAGGAAAGATTCATTTCATATCTTAGAGCTCGGAAATTGATTTCCAATAGGTGTCTTTATCATTTGGTCAAGGTTAAAGATTCTAACTAAGAAGTTCCTTCATCACAGTTCATTCCCATGGTTAATAAATTTTTTGAGGTTTTCCCTGCTGACCTTCCTGGTGTTCCTCATAATAGGGAGATTTATTTTGGGTTTGATCTTTTCCTGAACACTCGTCCTATCTCTATCCCTCCCTATATAATAGCTCTAGCTGAGTTGCAAAAACTTAAGTAGAAGTTTAAAAATCTTCTTGATAAGGGATTTATTTGTTCCAGTGTCTCCCCATGGGGTGCTCATCAGCTCTTCGTGCGTAAGAAGGATGGGTCCCTTCGAATATGTATAGATTACCGCTAGTTAAATAAGGTAATAGTGAAGAATAAGTATCCTCTTCCTAGGATTGATGACCAATTTTATCAGCTTCAGTGTGCTAAGTAGTTCTCTAAGATTGACCTTTGGTCAAGTTATCATCAGTTGAAGATGATGGAGGTGGATATCCCTATGATTGCTTTCCAAACTTTGTATGGTCATTTTGGATTTTTGGTGATGTCTTTTGCCTTGACTAATGTGTCGGCAACATTTATGGATCTTATGAACTGGGTATTCCTTCAATTTCTAGAATTCTTCATCATTGTGTTCATTAATGATATTCTAGTTTAGTTGAAAAATTAGACGAATCATGTCGATCACCTTTGTATAGTGTTGTAGACCCTTACAGAGCAACGGTTGTATGTTATGTTCTCAAAGTGAGTTCTAGTTGAATGTTGTTACTTTTTTTAGTCATGTTGTTTCTTTTAAAGGGATCATGGTGGATCCACAGAATGTTGCGGTGGTTAAGAAGTGGCCTAGATTCACGACTCCAACCAATATTAAGAGCTTCTTGGGTTTAGCCGGTTATTATAGGAGGGTTTATGAAGATACTGCCATCTTTTTCTCCTCCATTGACTAAATAGATCCAGAAGAAAGTCAAGTTTCTATGGTCTAATGCCTGTGAGGGAAAATTTGAGAAGTTGAAAAACAAATTGACTTCTATTCAGATTTTTACCCTACCCGAGGGTACTGATGGCTTCATGGTTTATTTTGACACATCTCGTGTGGGATTAGGTTATGTTTTGATACAGCGTAGTAACATGGTGACATATGCTTCTAGGCAGTTAAAGGTTCATGAAAGGAATTATCTGACTCATAATTTGGAGTTATTGGATATGATGCCTTCCTTGAAGATATGGTGCCACTACTCTAACGGAGTTCATGTTGACATTTATTCTGATCATAAGAGCTTGCAGTATGTGTTCACCCAGAAGGAGTTGAATCTCAGGTAAAAGAGATGGCTTGAGTTGCTTAAAGATTCTGATATGAGTTTGCACTATAATCCAGGTAAAGCTGATGTAGTTGTTGATGTTCTTAGTAGGTTAAACATGGGGATCTTATCTCATATTGATTAGGAGAAGCGAGGCTTGGTGAAGAATATTCACCGATTGAAAAGACTTAGGGTTCCTCTCTTGGACTCCGAAGATGGAGATGTGATTGTGAAAGAGATGGTGAAGTCATTTCTTTGTTCTGAGGTAAAAGGGAAACAGGTTTATGAACCTATCTTGATGCGGATCAAGAATGATGATAGTCAACAGGAAGTGATGGCTTTCTAAAATACTCTGAGTTTTGACCCTTAGAAATTTCCTGTGTTTTTGAATTCTCTGGGAACCATACGACTCAAGCATGCTAGTCGTATGTTGTGCTAACAACTTAGGAGATCTATTCATAAGATCAACAATGTGTTCTGGGTCATTTTCTATCCAAGGTATGACAAGACTCCATACGGTCGAATAAAGATGGTACGATGGAGTAGGGCCAATCGTATGTTAAACAATGTGCATTCTTGATGATGTACTGCCTAGGGTATGAATATAGGGTACCAATAGTATGATTTTGATACGATTTAGGCCATGAAGTGGTATGTTGGACAAAATTATAGTCCAATATTCTACCTAGGGTATGAGTTAGGGGTACTACTCGTATGATTGGATACGGATGAGGGGTCCAAACCCTACCCACCTGCGTTATTTTTTTCAACTTTTAAGTTGAGGGTATTCTGGACATTTCCCACCCTAAACCCTAAATACCCCACGTCCTATAACACATTTTGGCCTCATATTACTCACTTGAGAAGATTAAAAACACTCTATATCTATAACAACCTCTCAAGAAGATTGGGATAGGGTTTCATCAAGGTGGCCATCTAAAGGCTAATGGATCAAAATCTCTTCGTGAATCTTTGAAACCCAGGCATTTTACTCCTACCTCATTGTTAGTTCAACTAAAAGCATGTTTTGATAATTGTGGTATTGTTTCGGGTTTTGAAGTATATGTTGGGGTTTTGGTTGTTCTTTGTTGAATAGTGTTTTCCCAGGTTTTACTTATGGTCTTCATGTTATACTTGTGATTTAAACATGTGGTTACATGGAAATGGTCAATTGGTACTTGGATTTAGCTTTGCAAACTATATGCCCTCAACATGTTTGTTAAAATACCTATGAGAATGATTTTGTCCCATAGTTTGACTATTATTGAAAACTTTGCATTGCTTAATATGGTAATGGAACATAAATTGGTTTAAATGAATTGGAAAGTCCTTGGTTTCTATGGTATTGGTTTAAATGGAAACTTTGGAGTCAAATTGGTATAACGGTTTTGGTATGGCATAAATGGATAGAATTGCAAGATGTGGTTTTGGTATGGCAATACCAATGGTTAATTCCTAATAAATAAAACTCATTGGTAATTAATTGATTAGTTATGTGTGGATGGTTTTAATGTGGTCTTAAATGGGGATGTGTTAGCAAAGCCATGCAACATGGCGGTTCCAAGTGGATCAAAACTAGAAACTCATGCTTGATGATATGAGGTTGGTCATGGCGACCGTGTGCATCATGTCACACATATTTTGGGAGATGTACTAGTCATCTCAGGTTTTTTGTCTAATTCGTATGGCTAACACGTGTTGGGGCCTTTTCAGTAAGGAGAGTTGAACCCATATAGCCCATTGGTGGAATTAGGACGACAAAACTACACAACCCCAAGTTAAAAGGTATTAAATGCATGCTAAACCCAATTTCCTTTCCCAGCATAATATATATGTATGTGTATGATTGCATATGGTTATTCACTTTGGTTTTGAATAATGGCATTATTTTAGCCTTACTTCTGAGTACATTCTAGTGTTTGGCCGCTAACCTATTTTTTAGCGTTGTATCCCCACGCGATGCTGCAACTCGCCATACTATAATACCTCCTTCTCAGTGAATTGGTGATTCGGGGACAACTTGAGTCAGATTGAAGAGGTAAGCTTCCATTCTTCGAAAGGCCCATTTCATGTTATGGTTTATTTTATGCTTTTGCTATTCTCTTGACATTTATTTTGGCCATGGTCGTGGTCAGATATCTTTTTACATTGTTTGGAGGCTTTATATGGACAACTGTGGACTTGGGTATAATACAGTTTGGTTTGGTTTATATGGTATGAAATGATTGGTTTGGTCACGGTTCTAGACTTACCCCAAAGTCATTGACATTTTAATACTCTATCTTGTTATATTTTTAGAATTCCTCTGACATGAGTTGTATATTTGTTGGTTGGATTAGGTATAGGGGTGATTCCCAATCTCGATCGTACTTCAAATGCCTAACATGATGAGGACTTTGTTTGAGTGGTGTTAGATTGATATTAGGGTGTAGGTTTCTGTGTCATGGGGTATCCACAAAGTCGTGTCGAGTAGAGTCTATTTTATGGGTGTGTAGCGCGCCATACTTATAAGGGAGGGGCTACGACGCATCTAAGAATGTTTCTCTTTCTTGTTGTTCTATGTTTGGGTTACAGAGTCTAGGGTCTTAAACTCTCCCCTAAATCTTTTTTCATTTGCTTTTCAAATCATGCCCTTCCAACGATTTGAAGCTTATGGAAACTCACCTGTCCCACTCGAGGATGGCATGGATGGATCTCGTCCAACTCATAGGTATAGACGCGGTCAGGGGTTGCTGTTTTTTATTTTCCCCGTGGAGTTCTATTGGTCTCCACTGACCCTACCCCAAAAGGTGACACTCATGCTCAGTCACCTCAAGGAGATATTACCAATGTCGAGTTTTGATATTTTATTCATCTGTTTACCCAGATAGTGGCATCTCTGTCATGCCATTCTGATCTTATTTATGTGAGAAAGAATAAGAAGAAGTCAAGAAATAGAAAGAGCAAGAAGTCCCAATTTCCAAACTGAGAGAGGGATCAGAGAAATAGTGGTAGAGGTGGCGGACAGTGGTCTGAGCAATGGAATCGAGGAAGTTCCCAGGTGGTTGTCAGTGTCCCTAATCCTCAGTTTTTTGGTGATTATCAATTTTGGGCAGGTGGAGCTTAGTCAGCCCCACCCTATCCATCCTGTCAGTTTTATGATTTGTTGAACCATGGTAATTGCTATAAGGGGAGGAATCAGTGTTTTCTCTATGGTAAGTTGGGTCACATACAGCGGGAGTGTCCCATAAGGATATCCACTTGGGAAAATAGAATCCTAGTTGTCAGTTTCCTTGCTCCTGCATCGAGGGGTGCTGCTTCTAACTTCGATGTTGGTCGGGACCGTTTCTATTATCTCACTACCTGATAGGATTCTGAAACATTTTTGGGTGTCATTGTTGGTATCCATGATTTGTACTGTCTACTTGATTTGGGGTTTACTCTTTCTTATGTGACCTTATTTGTGGCTGTGCATTTTAGTTTTGGTCCCAAGATTACTTCAGGCCCCTTTTCGATTTCTACCCCAATGAGTGACTCTAAGGTGACTAGAGGATTCTATAAGGGTATGTGGAATCTGTAAGTGGTCAAGAAACTTAGGTGGTTCTGATTGAAATAGACATGTTTAATTTTGATGTCATGTTAGGGATGGATTGGTTGCACTGATGCTATGCATTTCTAGACTGTCGAACCCGTAAGGTTATTTTTAAATTCCCTAATAAGCTGGTTATTGAGTGGGAAGGTGGTTCCCTAACTCTTAACAGCGGGTTAATGTCACATCTTAGGGCCTGGAAATTAACTTCCAAGGGATGTCTTTACTATTTGTTCCGAGTTAAAGATTCTAACTCGGAAGGTCCTTCGTTACATTCCTTTCTCGTGGTGAATGACTTCTTTGAGATATTCCCTGCTGACCTTCCTGGTGTCCTACTCGATGGGGGAATCAATTTTGGAATTAGTCCCCTTCTGAACACTCATTTTGATCTCTATCCCTATTTGTAGAATGGCTCCAACTGAGTTGAAGGAGCTTTAGGAACTGTTGAAGTATCCTTTTGATAAGGGTTTGTTCGCCCTAGCATTTCTCCGTAGAGCGCTTCCGTTCTTTTGTTCATAAGAAGGGGATGGTTTCCTCCGAATATGTATAAATTACTAATGGGAGGATGAGGAATTTAGGGTGACCTCCTTATGAGGTAGACTCTATGTGTATTTTGCATGGGGTACTCAGTTAGTAGTGCATGATGGTTGATAGGAACTATGTTTAGACCTTAGATGTTTATTTTGGTGAAGAGAGTATGTTAACTTGAGGATAGCAATATGAGATTTCAGGGGGTAGATTGATTGGCTTGGTAAGTTGTGTGGAAGGAATGAGGTTTATGACTTAGGGAATCATGGGTGGGGGAAAGTTGTGATATAATGGTCGGAGGTCCAGGTTGACAGTGTAACGCACCGAGAGTACACCCTGGACGCCACACAATGCTTACAGTCTCGAGGGACCACAAGCTAACCCATGAATTAGTACCTGCTGTGAGCACTGAATAAAACTGACAACAATAGATCATATGCGGAACTTAACTGAGGAATTCCATAAGGTCTTAAATCATAGTTCTGAAAAAGTTTGTAAAATAAATTTGAGAATACTAATATAACTTCTTATAATGAAAACTGAAAACTGAAGACTAACTACTGTCTGTACTAGTCTAAAAAGTCTCTACTAACTGACTGAGGAGCTGATGGGGCAAACCCCTAACTAACTCCAATTGAATGGGAAAAATACAGAAACTAATGAAATAGCTGAGATAAATAAACCATGTCCTCGAAATATGAGGACTCACCACTTCTACGTCTGATAATCTGGAGAGTCTATGTGCGATTCGGGAACTGACCGTCCGAACCTATGATATGATACATCATCGCGCAAGAAACGATTATATGATCAGTATATTGAATGTACTTGTATGTTAAATGGGGAAGGTTGATATGCATGGTTTCATGTACAGGAGTAATAACTGACTGAATGAATAGCATATTCACGTAAATACTTGAATCATATTCAGGACATGATTTATGCTTGGTCATGCATTCTTAGTATTTACATGAATATAATTTATAAACTGAAATACTGAGTACTGATACATGAATAATTGATATCCGTATGCTATGGTCAAGAAAAACTGAAATTAAATTACTGAGATGATGATTGGACTGAGATTGTGGGAGTTATCATCTAACCGACATGCCCCAATGAGCAATTTGGGGCAACTTGTGACCCCAGTTGGAAGGGCGTCAGTATCGTACCACGGATACTGACACTGGCTACGTAGATCCACTAGAGTGTTGTCCCGAAGAACTAAGGGTCACCCTCAACTGGCAGGGCCCTAATGAGATATGTGTCAACCTTTAACTGGCAGGTTAACGTCTCAACCTACGCTGGCTACATAGTTTTGGAATGCGGGGACTGTTATTAAAGGTCACACCCTCAATTGGTAGGTGAATCCCCATCCCTAGGTTTGCTCTGTGCTAAATCCTACTCCCAACTGAACTGACTCGGAATACTGAACTGTTCTAAGTTTAACTGATTATGATAACTGACTGAATTGGTAATGCTCATAGCATGTCTGAAACTATTTTAAAGATACTTAAACTAAGTAAACAGCTATATTTTTGGGTATTCGTAACCCCCAAGATTCGATAGCAATAACAGACAAATAGTACTAAACTGTAAGAACATAACGTGAAAGCTTTTATTCAAAATTCATTCTTGTAGGCATTTCATCAAACGCTTTATGTTCATAGTTTAAGCTAAGCATGGGAATAGTTTAAAGCTTGTAGTAATAGCATAATTTCAACATCAACATCACTAGTTATGAATTAAATCAACGAATAACATTATTAAAACACGTGGGGTTTATTAACAACAACAATTTAATGTAAACATGGTATAGAATCAAGATTCATGGGGATTCATGGTTTAAATCTCATTTAAAATCACAATAACTTGTAATGATCATGACTTTGAATTTAAAATTTGATTCTTGGACTCCATGGGTGAAGGGACCCATGGATGAACATTTAACATACCTGAGTTGATGAATTCGTGAGAGTTCTTGGGATTTTCTTGAGAATTGATCTTGAATCTTAAAGGCTAGGGTTTGTTCTTGAAAGAGGGGTACATTAATTTTGAAAGAATTGTGAAATAATGAACAAATAATGCTCTCTTGGGAATTAAACCTCGTGTTTGGACTGAATGAAGTAAAGGGAAAAGACTTAAATGCCTTCGGGAAATTAAAACTCAAAACTGGACTGGAAATCTCAATTTTTGCCTTCGGTGCGATGCGGTACTTATTGCATCGGGCCACTAGAAAAGGACAATCCTCAATTTGTCCAACGGCACGATGCAATGCTATCATGTTGCACCACTGGAAATGGACAATTCTAAACTGGCACCTTGGCGCGATGCGGTGCCATCGCGGTCACCCACTAAATCTAAATTTTCCCCTTGGGTCGACGTTGCGTTATCACAGTGGTCCACTGGAAAAGCACGAATGTGATTTTGTCCATCTCCGCAACGTGGCCTTATCGCGATAGGCCACTGCCCTTCACTAAAAATGTCATAACTTTTCACTCGAGTATCGAATTAATGCGAAATTGGTATCGTTGGAAAGCTAATTCAATTTTATACAATTTGGTGGGTCTTGAGTTGGAAAATTCTCAGTAGAGCAAAAGATGTGCTCGTTTGAACATGACTAAAGGAACATTCTTCCTGAAAACTCAATCGACAAGGAATATTTTGGTTTGTCTAATAGCTGGGAGTTATTTAAGGCTTTAAGATACATCAAACTCACTCCAAAAACAACAAAATAATTATAATGTAGTTCGCATGAGCTTAAAACATGGCTCTAACATTGGTTTGGATTTTCAGGGTAAGCTGAAAGCACTAAGGAATTGAGATTACATGTTGGATATACGTGATGAAAATGTGGTTACATGACAGAATCTGAAACATGACACATGACTGGACTGATTCTGTGAATGCATGAAAGACATGCGAATAATATAATGCTGAAACTGAGCATGGAGAAGAGAAATTCTAAGAAGATTGTTACCTGAAGCTGAATCTGAGTTTCCAGAGAAAAGATGAGGGTACTTAGTCCACATATCTGCTTCACCTTCCTAAGTGGCTCCCTTAACAGACTGATTTCGTAAAAGAACCTTGACTAGGGAAACTTCTTTGTTCCTTAGTCTACGAATTTGTCGATCAAGGATCTCGACTGAAATTTCTTCATAAGAAAGGCTGTTTTGAACATCAACGCTTTCTAAAGGAACAACTACAGCTGGGTCACCAATACATTTCTTCAATAAAAAGATATGGAATACTGGGTCCACTGATGCTAAGTGTACAGGCAACCCAAGCTCATAAACCACATTTCCGAAATGGCTCAAAACTCTGAAAAGGATAATATATCGGGGACTAAGCTTCCCCTTATTACAAAACCTCTTTACCCCCCTTCATGGGAGAGATTTTTAGATGTACAAAATCTCTAATATCAAACTTAAGATCCTTTCTCCTCACATCTGCATAAGATTTCTATCAACTTTGGGCTGCCTTAAGCTTTTCCCGGATTAGCTGAAATTTCTCCAAAGCATCAACACTAAATCAGGCCCTATCAAAGCAGTTTCTCCTACCTCAAACCAACCAATCAGAGATCTAAATCTCCTTTCATATAGAGACTTAAGCGGATCCATCTAAATACCGAAATGATAGCTGTTATTATACGCAAATTCAATCAAAGGCAAATGGTCATCCTAACTGCCCTTATAGTCAACTGCACATGCTCTCAACATATCCTCAAGGGTCTGAATGGTCCTGTCTACCTGACCATTTGTCTGAGGGTGAAAGGCTGTACTGAGGTGAAATTGGGTACCAAGACCCTTTCGAAAAACTTTCCAAAAGTGAGAGATAAATTGAATACCTTTATCTGAAATGACGAACAACAAAATACTATGCAACCTAACCAACTCTCTAATATAGATCTTGGCATAGTCCTCAGCTGAATAAGAAGTATGGACTGGTAAGAAATGGGTTAATTTCGTCATCCTGTCCATAATGACCCAAATTGAATTATGTTGTTGACGAGTACGAGGCAAACCTATTACAAAATCTATGTTCACTACTTCCCATTTCCAAGTGGGAATACTGAACTCCAGCAAAGACGCACTAGGCTTATCATGATCGACCTTAACATGTCGACAAGTGGAGCACTTAGCTACAAACTCTACAATATCTCTCTTCATCCCACTCCACCAATAGATTTCCTGTAGATCACGGTACATCTTCGTGGCCCCTGGATGAATCGAGTAACGCACACTATGCATTTCTTCAAGAATTTATTGTCTCAACTCATCAACACACGGCACACACAACCTACCTGGCAATGCAACACACCATCTCCCCCTTGGGAGAAAACCTCTACTTTCAGATCTTAGACTGACTCTTTCAACTTCACCAGACTCGGATACCTATCCTGCTTTTCTTTCACTTCGGCAACCAAAGAAGATTCCAAACTATTCTAAATCGAAACGCTACCCACAGTTAAATCAACCAAATGAACACCTAACCTGGAAAGCTGATAAACTTCCTGAACTAACTTATTCTTGTCATCTTCTACATGAGCAACACTACCCATAGACAATCTACTTAGGGCATCTTCCACTACATTGGCCTTGCCCAGGTGGTACAATCACTTATGTCATAATCTTTCAACAATTCTAACCATCTCCTCTGACGCAAATTCAAATCCTTCTACGAAAACACATACTGCAAGCTTTTGTGATTCATCAACATACCAACATATACCCCATACAAATAGTGCCTCCAAATCTTTAAGGTGAACACAATAGCTGCTAACTCAAGATCATGAGTAGGGTAATTCTTTTCATGGGGCTTAAGCTGTATAGAGACATAGGTCATAAACTTACCCTTCTGCATAAAAAAATACCAAACCAACTTTGAAAGCATCACAGTACACAACAAACACATCTGAACCATCTGGTAACGTAAAAACGGGAGGTGTGGTGAATCGAGTCTTCAGCTCATGAAAACTCTTCTCACAAGACTCTGACCACTGAAACTTAACTTTCTTCTGAGTCAATCTAGTCATAGGAGATGCAATAGTCAAAAACCATTCAACAAACCGCCAGTAATAGCCAGCTAAACCCAAGAAACTCGTGATATTTGATGGAGAGAAAGGTCTAGGCCAGTTTCTCATTTCTTAGGTCTTTCGAGGATCAACTCTAATTCAATCACTGGAAACAACATAGCCAAGGAAAGTTATTGATCTTAGCAAAAATTTGCACTTACTGAACTTAGAGAACAATTGATGGGCTTTAAGAGTCTAGAATACTGTTCTGAGGTGGGCTGCATGATCATTTTTGTTACGAGAATAGACAAGAATGTCATCAATGAAGACTATGACGAACATGTCCAAGTACTGCTTGAACACTCCGTTTATAAAGTCCATGAAGGCTGCTGGGGTATATGTAAGACCAAATGACATGACTAGAAACTCGAAGTGACCATACCGAGTTCTAAAAGTTGTTTTTGGAATGTGAGATGATGATAGTCGAATCTGAGGTCTATCTTAGAAAAATAACTAGCACCCTGAAGTTGGTCGAACAAGTCATCGATTTTGGGAATGGATATTTGTTCTTGATTGTGACTTTGTTCAACTAACGATAGTCAATAAACATTCTAAGAGAACCATCTTTCTTACGCATGAATAGAACTATTACGCCCCATGGGGGAATGCTGGGCCTAATGAATCCCTTATCTAGGAAATCTTTCAATTGTTCATTCAACTCTTTGAGTTCGGTTGGAGCCATTCTATATGGTGGAATAGAGATAAGCTGGGTATCTGGAAGAAGGTCTATTCCGAAGTCAATTTCCCTTTCAGGAGAAACTCTGGGAAGATCTTCAGGGAACACATCTGGAAATTCCCTCACTACCAAAACTGACTCAAGATTTGGAGGTCTTAAAATTAGACTCTTTGAATCGGACAATATGATAAATACACTCTTTGGATATCATTTTCCTCGCTTTAAGGTATGAAACAACCTGACCCCTAAGCATTGTAGTACTACCCCTCCATTCAAGGATTGGTTCATTTGGAAATTGAAAATGAACTATTATATTTCTTCAATCCACTGAAGCATAACATGAATGGATCCAATCCATACCAAGAATGATGTCAAAATCCGTTATCTCCAACTCTACAAGGTCTACTGAAGTAACTTTCTTAGATACTGTAATGGGGCAGTTCCTGTATACCCATCGGCTATAATAGAGACACCTACTGGAGTGGAAACTAAAAAAGGTTCTGCTAAAATCTCATGACTGACACAAAAATCAACAGCTATATAAGGGGTTATAAAAGAAAGAAATGCTCCAAGGTCTAGTAAAGCATAAACATATAAATGAAAGAACTGCAATGTACCAGTAACCATATTAGGAGAACTTTCCTAATCCTATTGGGACTGAAATGCATATAACCTATTTGGGCAATGACTACTGGTGGCATTGGAAGTGGCACTCTGCTGAGCCAGGCAGCTGGCTGGAACTGAGGGATAACTGGACTGACCCTGCTGACCACTCTTTAGGAAATCCCTGACTTTGTGACCTGGCTTGCCATACCCAAAACATACGTTACTACTGGCTCTACAAACACCCTGATGGTTTCTACCATATTTCTGGCAAAGAGGACTTGTACGACTACTCACTGCCTTAGGACTTAGATCCTGGTGCTCTATCCCAATTATCATTTCTGAATTTGGGTACTGGGGCACTAGTTGAAGATGGAACTTAGGCTTAAGATTTCTGACAGAACTGAGGACGATTACCACCTTCTGAATTTGGCTAAGTAAATTTAAAGCTACCTATGTTATCCTTTTTGTTCTCTCTCTTCTTCCCCTTATTCTTCTACTTCCCAATCTGTTGAGCGTGGAACATAAACCTAGATATGTCCATCTCCTTAATTAACATCGTAGTCCTACACTCTTTGACCACACTATCAGATACCCCAGACACGAACTTGCTCATCCTAGAAATATTATCAGCCACCACATAAGGAGCATACCTAGCTAACTGAGTAAACTTAAGAGAATACTCCTTTACACTCATGTTGCCCTACCTCAAGTTCATAAACTCTAACACTTTGTCTTCTCTCAACTCGAACTGGAAGAATATATTTAAGAAGGTTGTGGCAAACTCCTCCCACTCTACAGGCCCTGCATCTGTGCCTCTATCACTTTTCCACTACTTAAACCAGGTATGGGCTATATCCTGCAGCTGGTAAGCAGCCAATTCAGAACTCTCACCAGAAGTCACCTCCATAATATTTGTCACCTTCTATACCATGTCTAGGAATTCCTATGGATCTTCTTCAGATTTGTATCCTGAGAACAGAGGAGGATTCATTCATGTAAAGTCCCAAATCCTTGTTGCGGTAGTATTGGCCACTGGTTGGTCGAAACAGCGGTTGGCTGAATATTCTGAGTCGCTACAGAGTAAGCTAGAGTAGTGAATACATATTTGAACTTTGCATGAGAAACATGCTCGTTCAGGGGATTTTCCTGAACGGGCACAGGTGCTGGCTGGTTCATATTTATTCTTCCATTTGTCTTTCTGGAAGGTATGTCCTATAAACGAAAGGAAGAGTAGATTAGACAGAGAGTTTAACACAAGCTCATGTTCTTTCACACGACATGAACACTAAAAGAAGAGAAATTTTTTTAAAACACCTCGTAGCCTCTTTTCCATAAATGTGGCGCGCTTCACACCCATGCACAAGACTCCACTTGATGCGGCCTTCAGACTTCCTAGGATAATTTAAAAACTTAAGCTCTGATACCATATTTGTAACGCCCCAAGAGTACACCTTGGGCGCCACATAGTGCTTACAGTCCGGAAGGACCACAAGCTAACCCATTAGTTGGTACCTGCTGTGAGCACTAAATAAAACTGATAACAATACATCATGTACAGAATTTAATTGAGGAATACCATAAGGTTTTAAATCATAGTTCTGATAAAGTCTGTAAAACAAATATGAGAATACTGATATAATTTCTAATAATGACAACTAAAAACTGAAGACTGACTACTGTCTGTACTAGTCTGAAAAGCCTCTACTAACTGACTAAGGAACTAATGGTAAAAAAAACCCAACTAACTCTAACTGAATGGAAAAAATACTGAAACTAATGAAATAGCTAAGATAAATTAACTATGTCCGCGAAATATGAGGACTCACCACTTCTACATCTGATAATCTGGAGAGTCTATGTGCAATTCGAGAACTGAGCATCCGAACCTATGATATGATACATCATAGCGCAAGAAACGAGTATGTGATCAGTACATTGAATGTACTTGTATGCTAAATGAGGTAGGCTGGTATGCATGGTTTCATGCACAGGAGTAATAACTGGCTTAATGAATAGCATGAAGTACTGAATAGAATGCATAAAATTTGTAAATACTGAGAATGCATGACCAATCATATAACATGTTCTGAATATGATCTATAACTGAAATACTATAACATGTTCTGAATATGATCTATAACTGAAATACTGAGTATTGATACATGAATAACTGATATTTGTATGTTATGGTCAACCAAAACTGAAATTGAATTACTAAGTTGATGACTGGACTGAGATTGTGGGAGCTATTATTTAACCAACATGCCCCAATGAGAAATTTTGGGTCCACCCTGTGACCCTAGTTGGAAGAGTGTCAGTACCGTGCCACAAGTACAAACACTGGTTGTGTGGATCCACTAGTGTTGTCCCGAAGGACTAATGGTCACCCTCAACTGGCAGGGCCCTAATGAGATATGTGTCAACCCTCAACTGGCAGGTTAACGTCTCAACCTACGTTGGCTACGTAGTTCTGGAATGCAAGGACTGCTACTAAAGGTCACACCCTCAACTAGCAGGTGAACACCTATCCCTGGGTTCGCTCGATATTAAATCCTACTCCCAACTAAACTGACTCAAAATATTCAACTGTTCTAAGTTTAACTGATTATGATAACTGACTGAACTGGTAATGCTCATAAGATGTCTGAAACTATTCTCAAGATACTAAAACTAAATTAACAGCTATATTTTTGGGTATTCATAACCCCCAGGACTCAATAGCAATAATAGTAAAATAGTACTAAAACTTTAAGAACATAATGTGAAAGCATTTATTCAAAATTCATTCTTGTAGGAATTTCATCAAACACTTGATGTTCATAGTTTAAGCTAGGCATGAAAATAGTTTAAAGTTTGTAGTAATAGCATGATTTTAGCATCAATTTCACTGTTATGAATTAAATCAGGGAATTTCTCAAGTAGGACTCAAAATAGATGATTGTAAAAATTTGAGCCTCCGTCACTAATGATTTCCCTTGGTGTACAAAATCTGAAAAATATGTTCTTCCTACAAAATGTGGCCACGCTCTTTTCTTTATTGTTTGAAAGTGAAACTACTTACCTTCCAATTTGAATTATAATCAACCACAATTAGAATATAATTTATGTCATACGAGCTCATAAAAAGGCCTATGAAATCAATGCCCTAAACATCAAATAGCTTAAGCTCTAATATTGTGGTCATTAGACGCTCATACCTTTGCGAGATGTTACCTTGTCATTGGTTTGGTCACAAACCCTTGCATAGTCATGTGCATCTATAAGAACGGTGGACCAATAGTACTAAAATTTCAAGATCTTATGCATAGTCCATGCACTACTTTAGTGATCCCCAACTAGTGAAGAATGACATGCCTGAAGAATACTTATGTTCTCTATCAGGAACACATCTTCGAATTAATTGGTCCGTACAAATCTTGAACAAGTTTGAATCATCCTGGATGAACTTTCTTATATCATGCATAAAATTCTTATGATTCTAAAATGATAGATCCTCAGGCACTACATCATTTACCAAATAATTGTCATCATCTACAAACGATGGAATCAAGTCTTTTGATACGGCCAATACCCGTTCATCTGGAAAAGTATCATCTATATTAAGCTCATCCTTTAGTTTCAGCATTGCTTCCTCCTCAATCCATGATAAGTAGTCAGCCAATTGATTTTCAGTCCTTTTTTGATCCTTGACCTCAAAGTTAAATTCCTGCAATAGAAGTATCTGGCGAATCAACCTTGGCTTCACATCCTTCTTGCCATAAGGCACCTAAGAGCAGCATAGTCAGTATGAAGCCTTCTTCACCATAAGGAACCTAAGAGCATCATAGTCACTATGCACAATCACTTTCATACCAAGCAAATAAGATTGAAATGTAAACACTATAGCAAGTAACTCTTTTTCAGTCATAGTATAATTTTTTTAGCAGGGTTAAGTGTTTTACTAGCATAATAGATGGGATGTATAATCTTCTCTCGTCTTTGGCCAAGGACTTCTCCTAACACTATCCCATAGAATATGATCAAACAATGATCTTGGGTACTGAAGTAGCCGAACCAAGAGAGTAGAATGAGTAGAGTACCTAAGGAATATTGTTCCATAAGATATGGTAAACTACATCCTTTTCAAAGTTAACCCACCCAAAAATGACGAGGAATTAGATAGAACTTATTGCAGGCTGGAATCCAAAGGAAAGTTCACAATTATTTCAGCCTTCCATCATATCAAGCAAAGGCACATAATTTATATATTTAATAAAGAGAAATTAAATAGAACTTATCATATAAATTTATGCTACCTCTAACCCCGACGGCGATGGGCTAACAAGAAGTTGCATTTTCTTAAGCATTTCCTCTTGGCGTGCCGCTACAATATTCAATTTAGAATTTAATGCTTTGATTTGCGATTGTTGGTCTTGTATCTATGATTGCTGGCTTTCTACCACAGTTTCAACTGCATTTAATCATTTCTGTAACTCATTTTGGGCACTAGCAGCTTCCAGTTTTGCCTTTTTGAGGGAGTCTTCTAACTCTGTTGTTCTCCTTTGTGTTTCCCTTATAGTATTAGGTTTAGGACCATAACCAAGACCTTTTATGTACCCCGACTTTGTACCAAGTACAGCATCCACAATTTCATCAATAGTCATGGAAGACTCTCCAGAAGTATATAGAGCTTTCAAATCGTTCATGTTGTTCTGCATAAAATAATAACACATTCAAAGTAAACAACAAGAAGAAGATTAATCAAATAAATGCAATGGTATGTTACTAAAATATTAATTTTTTACATAGTTAGTCGCAGCTTCTTCAGATGACCATCCTTTTTCACTCATGTAATGAGTATGTTTGTAGAACTCAATTCTGTCAGGCTCTACACCTTCAGATTCCTTTTCGCCCTATATAACAAGAAAACAATATGACATAGTGTTTAGAGATATTTGACTGAAATGGGCTACAACTTACATGCTACACAATATCAAATAGTACCCAAGTGTCACTAGTAAAAAGAATAAAAATGCTATAACTTCCAATTTCAGCACGAGCTACTACAAACACTTTTGATCCCATGAAATGATTATATTTAAGCTTGGTTTGATTGTCCTTGTTTATTTTGCATCGTTTCTACAAAGAAAATATAAACATCACAACTTAAATAACAACGAGAATAACATGAATATAAATTACCTTGTGCTCTGGATCGTTCGACATGTCACAAAGCTTATTCCAATTTTCGAAGGTCAATTGTTCGACTTCCATTTTACAAGCCTCTTCCACGAAGCGTACACTTTCAAATTTTTGTTTTAACTTGTAGCGCTATTGTCGGCTTCTAATTTTCAGAATATCCTCCCAGCTATCTTTCACATGATGCTCGTCCAAATTAATGTCAAACCTCTCCTCAAAAACAAATAAGTATTGAAGAAATGCACAACAAGAAGAACAACATACCAAGTGTATTCCCAGAAGTGGGTTCTGGGGAGGGTAAAGTATACGCAAACCATACCACTATCTCAGGTGAAGTATAGAGGTTATTTTCGATAGACCCCCGGCTTAGGACCAATAGCAGTATAACAAACACAAAACATAAATGTATATAAACTAGTACAATATGCAAAATAAACTAACACAGCTAGCCACAAGATACTACTACAGCCACAAGATAAAACTAAAAACACAAGATAAAACTAAAAATGAAAGGGTATTCTATAATCAACCAATAATCCCAAAAACAAAAAAAAAAAATATGCATACCCTTTCTCTGTCCCTTAACTTTGTAACTTTCTGTAAGCAATGGATTTGTGGAACTAGAGGATCAAGTATCATCTGACGAGAGTCTAGAAGTAGCAGGTAGCACTTCAAAGAAGAAGTCTAGAAAAGTATCAAGTAAGAATCACGACCAAAGCGACATTGCATCAGAGGTTCCTAGTACTAGGCAGATGAAAAAATGAGTGAAAAAAGACCACACCAAGGATACTAGTGTTGACATTATTTCTAAACAAGCTGAAGTTACGCAGGAGCTTTCCATTGAATCTAATGACATCAAAGGTAATCTGGTGTTTTTCATTTGGTCTGGTTATTTTGAACTTAGCTTACTGTACATCTCGGCTTTGCTGTGACAGCAAATTAAATGATGAATAATTTTATAGGCAAGAAAAAAGTTTCATCAGCACACATTGGAGGTTCTGAAGGCGTTGATCTCTCTGTGAATCAAGATGAACCTTGGGCTATTTTTTATCACAAGAAGCCCAGAGATGGGTGGATTGTATATAATCCTAAAACAATAAGACCAACTCCACTTTCTAAGGATACAGAACATGTTAAGTTATTGTCTTGGAATGTCAATGGCTTGAGGGATCTTTTGAAGTTAAAGAAACTTTGCATACAACAGCTTGCTGATAGAGAAGATTTTGATGTACTATGCTTATAGGAGACTAAACTACAGGCAAACTCTCATTTTTATCTCTTCTGCTTGTAGGGATCAACTTAATATTTTAATAGATGATAGCTACATAAGTTACACTTATTTCGATATTTTATGCATGTACTCTGTACCCTATCTTTGGCGGTCCTTAGATTATTGGAGTGGATGTAAGTAAGGGAAATGGTGAAGGCATAAGTTTCTTATGCCGTTTGGACATTCTGGAGTGTGTCCTTCAAATTTCTGCAATATAATTATGATATAACAGTTGTTTATCCTACGCATCAACCTTACAAAGTATTGAAATCTTTGTAAATAACTTAGCATGCAGATGATTCTTCACTTATAAAATTATGATTGTGTCGAACAACAATAAAAATTGTGTATAACGGCAGCATGGTTAATAACCGCAGGACAATTATGTCTCATCACATATTTCCTCTTAATATCAACTCAGTGAAAGAAACCATCTTTTACTACCACGCATAATCCACACACACACTCGTGACTAATGCACCTAATAGTCGATAGGATCATGGTTCTACTTTAAATCACAAGCAAGGAAAAGAAACAATTATATTAATAGCTTTTCAACATCCAATATATTAATTAGTTGAGTCTGTGCCCAATTTTGATAAACCACCACCATATTCATGAGATTAAACTCCAAAAACACAATAATGATGAAAGTTAAGGAACCCGTAACAAAGAATTTCAACTAGAACCGACTTTTCCATGATAATTAGATGTCTAAAATAAGAACAAACTTAGGACCATCATATACCAACTAACAATCATGATGAATGTTAAGGAACTCATAACTAAGAAGATTCAACCAAAACCAACTTATACGCAATAATTAGAAGCCTAACAGAAGGATCAACATATTAAGGACACCATCATCATATACCAACTAACAATGTTCAAGTAAAGAAAGAAAGGAGGTTAAGGAATCTTACTTTTCACTATTTGAAGAATAAGATGGTTTTAAAATTAAAATTAAAATCATAACATCTGCTAACATGCTTAGTACCTTAAAACTCCAATGTTCTTAAAAGCATAGATTTTTGTTTGTAATGTAATAAATTTTAAAAGAGTACAGAATCCTTACGTGGCATCTAATTAGTGTTGCATCTTTGTCCTCTCTTGTAAGTTCCTTCCACTTGTTTGGAAGTGGAAGAAAATTCCGAGCAATTATCCCTAATTCATTGAATAGTTTGGCAGATTGAATTGGCTTAGTTGGCCTTCCTTTACCAAGAGAAATCTCTATTTTCATCTTGCTTCCCATAGCCTTCTTCATTTTTTCAAGACCTTTCCCTCTGGTCTTGCCACGACCTTTCCTGAGTCTAGCGGAATCATCCGATGAAAAAATATCAATTTAAAATACCACATAAATCTAAAAATAACAGAGTAAATATGTAGATATATTTACACATATAGTAATAATACATAGGATAATCAAGTTCCCTGATTTATTCAATCTGCAACAACAACAACATACCCGGTGAATTCCCACATAGTGGGGTCTGGGGAGGGTAGAGTGTACGCAAACCATACCACTACCTCAGATGAAGTAGAGAGGTTGTTTCCGATAAACCCTCGGCTTAGAACACACTGAAAATATAACATAGAAGAAAATAAATTTATGTTACCCCATTATATCCTGTAGACAACTAATATCTTTAACGACAACTACGAAGAAGCAATACATGGACACATAATCATGGAAAGCTCAACTGAGTCCATCTCAGAAACTAATGTTACCAACATTATAACATAGTGCTGAAGTATAAGATACGACATGGGTCTCTTTTCCCCCAAATTCTTAAAATAACAAGCCGAGTTTACACTTAGAAGTTAGAAATCACAGTAGAGAATTTCAAACAGAGCTACATCTTCAAAACAAATTTCTCCGCTCCATGTTCTAAGTTAGTTTGACTACAACTATATGGAACACAGGTTATCAAAAAACAATTGTATGGAGTACAACCCTTTTCGTATTGCGACAATGACAATTCATATACCCTATCAACTTTGAAAGTTCTATTTCAACAAAGCATCTGGTCCTCTCGGATCAAAATTTTTTGTTTTTTTATCACGAAAGAGGACAAAAAAGATAGCAAAGAACTAATGTACATGAATAGATGCAGAGTGCAGAATTTGGTTTCATATTGCACTATAACTCTGGCTCAGTAATGGGCAAAGTTTGTCACATTGTTTCTTTTTGGGTTTGCTAGAACCTTTTCCAGAGCATTCAATACAGACTTTACCATGGGTATATATGAGACAATTAAGGTCAAACTTTAGGTCATCTGGAATTCGCCAATTTAGATGAATATATGTCTTGTTTACATCAGCTGTAGCAGGTACCCAATAAAGAGTTTACAATCTGAAAAATGTGTGTATCCAACGGAAAATTATCTCTCTGAAGTTGGAACATCAAGACACATGCCACCATTTTGGGACCAATTCCTCTGAAACAAGAGAGCTCCCTATCCATTTCTTCTATAGATAGTTCTCTCAAGTACTCCAAGCACAGATTTCCTTTTTTCTGAAACAATGAACTTAATATTCCCTTGATACAAGAAGTCTTGGTGGGTACTAAACCTCCACATCGTATGGTATCTTCAACAAGTTTTGCATCAGCGGCTAGAACACATTCCCAAGTTGGAAAAAGAAGATTTGAGGGAAGCAAAAGCCTTGTGAGAGTTAGCTTCAGTGGTGTTCTGGGACAAAATTGTGCTTATCAAACCATCCAGTACACTCTCATTACAACACTCATTACCACTAATATCATCATATTCATCTCCAATATGATCGAGTGATATCTATTTGTGGTACTTGATGAATTCTTTAGGGAAATCTTGAAGGGCCAAAAGATCATCCCGTACGGTTTGGTATTCCTCCGGCGTGGGACGAGAGAAATCGAGAAATGGCTCATTAGAAGGAGCGGCGGTGACATTATCCTTTTTCGAGGATTTGGAGGAGAGAGATGGAGAAGAAGATTGGTCATCCGTTTTTTTCCTCTTTGGGGTTTTTCGAGTCTTTCTCAGTTTAACCTCAAAAAACATGTTTATAAATATTCTAAATATGGTATTGACTGTTCATCTATAGTATCCCATTGTCATTGTTCGCTACAAGTTCTATTTCAACTTCAGAAAAATCACAAAACATTCATACTATATGCTTCACAGACAGAAGAATGTGGTTACACTAGTCAACTCTCGTGTTCCAATTACGGTTGATTTTACCAAAACTCAGAAACTATCAAAAAGATTGCTTCCGCAGCAATTTCTAAGTTGCAGGAAGTTGTTATTTGTTCTCAAATAGATTTTTAAAATATGAAAATAAAAGAATAGCACTTAAATTTGAGGAAGCAGAATAGATGTCTTTCGTTGAAGTAGTTATGGAGGTTTCACTAGAGAGGACCAATCTCTCTGGGCCAAGGTGAAAAAGATAAATACGGTATGGAGGGGTCTTGGATGACTACACAAACTAACAATCCTCATGGATCCAACGTCTGAAGATCCCTAAGGACCTTATGGCCATGTCGCTTTAACAAGTTGAGTTTCTCTCTAAAAGATGGTAGGAAGATCAAGTTTTGGGACGAAAGCTACTGGCAACTTTAAACAGAACTTCCCTGATATGATTTTGACTTGTGCCTATAACATGAAGCAACAATGCAAAAGCTATGGACTATACAGGGCTAAAACATCACCTTTAGAAGAGCTTTACATAACCGGGAATCACCTAGAATCACAGAATTCTTCAATACTCTAGAACTATGCTAAGGACTGCAAGAAGGGGAAAGCTCACACAGCTAGCAGAAACATAGCAGTGGGTTTTATTCATAACCAAATCAAATTATGAAGACATAAACCAGAATGGACAATAAACTATCTTATGGACATGGAAACACATCTGCAGAGTTAAAAATACCATATAAAAAGTGGCCTGCTCCACCTGGTTTTGTGGCAACAGGAGTTAACCTAACACATGACAACCTAAGGGAAAAAGAAATTCCTACAGTATTAAGGTGTTGTCTATGTTGGCAAGAGGCATAGCCAGCCAACCACTTATTCCTTCATTGCATTCTCACTAGACAGCTGTGGGACTTGCTCATCAGTTTCAGGGGTATTAGCTCGATAATACCAAGAAGCACCCTTGAACTTCTGTCTTATTGGAATGCAGGCAGAAACAGTAACACTAACAAGGACAGATGGAAAATTTTCCCAGCTGCTATTTGGTGGGCAGTTTTGAAGGTACTCTAGATGCTTTGAGAATACCAAGAGGATGCAACGGGCGGAAAATTACACTGTACATACGAAGTTGAAATTATTTTATACGTATATATACTAGATTTTAAATACCCTTGGCTTCTTGTTAACTTATTCATATTTTAAACCCCATAATGAAAATCCTAGGGAACTCACATCATTTCTCATATTAATAGAGCAGTAATATCTTATTCAATTTGAGTTTACAAAAAAGGTCCACAATCAGAGAAATGAGATACAACTAGGGATGGGATCTTAGGTTCAGGAGAAATCTGAATGATTGGGAGGTCAGCAGAGTAACTAAATTATTCAACATTCAGGAGCAGCACAAAGATCTAAACTCAAGTGAGGATAATCTGTTTTGGTTACCAGACAAGCAAGAAAGGTTTACAGTTGGCTCGGCTTAAAGGAAATTACAGAGAGCAAGTCCACATGTCGATGGTTGGCCTTCGAAGATGATTTGGAAAGTCAAGGTTCTTTTCGAAAAAATATATATAGTTGAGTTGAATGTATTACTTGTATTAACAACGGGAGTAGCGCTATTAGATTCATTTGGTCATTGAGTTGCTTGAATAGTTCCCTGGTAAGTGTAGTTTGCCTAAAGACACCCCCTCCCGGTGCCATAGATTTGCTAAATTCTACTCAAAGTAATATGAATGAGATTTTAAATAAGAAAAAACAAAGAAGCTACATTCCAACATAAGTAAGACTATATATTTACAAGTACAAAATTCTATTCTAACCCTAGAAATATCTGAAAAGAATTTCACAAATATCTATTCAATCTCAATTATCACAAACATTTCATGGATACTCGTACAAACAGTAGTAGCTGCAACTGCTGGAAAGGTTAAGAAATGTTTGGGAATTTTTTTGGGGGGGTTTAACTGTATGAAAATGTGTAGAAGTATGTAGCAAATTAATTTTATACAACTATATAACTTACAAGCTAGAGTTAATTTAAGGAGGACGATTCAGATTGTTTCTCTAGTTTCTTTATGTGGTCTGTGACACATAAACTACCAGAACACCACTTTTTTTCACAAAGCCTTACCAAGTTAACCTTGAGAAGGAGTGGACATGGAAGAACTTATGCTTATTCTACAGAAGTTTCCTAATCTATTTACTGACCAAAGGATTGAGGAGACAACAACATGTCGTTTAACATTCTACACCCTCCAACTTGAGGGGGATTGTTGAACTAAGCATGAGCATATTACAGTCACTTATAATTAATTAGTTATTATTTTTGTAATCAGTTAATATTCATAATTAGTTGAGTTGGTACGAGTCTATATATGCATTAGCTTGTACAACTGTAACAGATTAGATTAACATAATTTCCAATTTAGAAAATTCTTCTACTTCCTCTATCTCACAAATTCTCCATTGCTGAACTGGTGAAGCTTAAGCTCTCGATCTATATTTTAGCACTAACCTATTTACGTAATAAAATTACTGATCAACTTGGCAGCCCTGTTCAACTTTTTCACAAATGATACTAACATTTTCCCATAAGGGTACAATGGCACCAAAGGCACAAACAAAGCTACAAAAGTATATCTCTAAGAAGAGGGCACTCAAGGACATACCTCCAGCCTCGAAGAGTGAGGCCAAAAACTCAAGTAGGACTGAGGTGGACTTTTTCACTAGATCTGAATAGAAACAACACTCCTCTTGGACAATGAGGGCTAAGGAAAAAAATAGGGAACAAGCCAAGGCCACGAGATTCCAGCCTTCGTCAAGACTGCTATCCCAATAAACCTTTCCTAGTCTGAAAAGGGAACGGGGTAACAATAAGTATGCTAAAGAAGATAGTTCCTTATAGGAGGAGGAGGAGTCCAACCTCGAATAATTTGAGGTTACTGCTACTGCCCCACCTTAAAGGGGCGTGGATTCGAGATGCTGGATAGTCCTAAACTCTAGGGACTATTACGCTAATAGGATCTCAGTGACAAACTAGGGGAACAGGAAGAGGATCATTCAAGAAGAACCATAAATCCTACCAGAGTTCGTCCAGAAAATTCTAGCATTAGTTCATGGATTTGAGCGATATGAAATGGGATGGATGACAAGACCCCTATGGAACTATGTTTTAGAGTTGGTAAGTTTAACTCCAACAATGCATCCATGCTAAAGAATATGAATCCTTCAGGGAAGGATAAGGACATGAAGAAGCAATCCATACTTAACACTATATGGGTCCAGGACACTAAAGTAGATATCTCTATCAGGGGTATCTCTAGTTCCTTGTTCGGAGTTGCATTTGAGATGACTGAGGAGAGTGTAGAGTATAACTTTTTGATGAATGACTTAAAGAGGGTTAGGAGGTTGAGTGTGGGTGATAAGATGATGCACTCTAGGTGTCGGCGGGCATTACTGAAGTTGGTGAAAATGCCCCATGATCAACATGGCCACAATCTACAAGCACGGTCTAAAGTTTACTGCCAAAGTCTGGTGGTCAGTGGTCAAGCACTGGATCGCACCCACAACCAATGATAATACATCGGGCATGACCAATGGTTTCTTGGTAGCTGCATTTGTTTCTGGGGTCGAGTTAAACATCCCATAGATCATTGCAAAAGAGATACGAAATAGGGTGCTCTAGTTTAGCATCATATTACCTTTCCCCTATCTCATTACTCAATTGATGAGACGTGCACAGGTCCCGACCAATATAAATAATACTCTTAAACTACAGGGTATTGATGAGACGTGCACAGGTCCCGACCAGATCTGATGAATATAAAGACGGCCTTGACCGAGCTTAAGGAAGTGATTAGGGTATTGACTGAGAGGGTTGTTGCAACACCTCCTCAAAACTCAAACTACAGGGCTGCCAAATTTAGAAACTTTGAGGGTCGAGATAGGAGCCATGCCTAATCTAGTTCATCTAGAAATTGAAGAAGAAGACCCTATTTTTTTTTGTCATGAAGCGTTGAAACTTCACTCGTCCTGATCCTAAAGACTTTCTGGTTAACTCCAACAAAAGTACAACCGATCCACATAACTCTACTTTCCAAAAACAAGAATTAGCTACACATCTTTTGCTAATTCATTGCTAAGTAACTTGTACGTAATAGGATTTTCAGACAATCCGTTGCTAAATAGGATTCACAACAGAATTTGTACATCGCTAACTCCTTTTTTTTAGTATTTCACCAGTATGTGCCAAACACCAATTAACAAATCAATCGATCAAAGATAAAGTATGAGGACAAATACATACCTGGTCTCCTTGTTCAGGTTCAGAAATTCTGCTTCACTTTGCAATGGAACCCCTTCGTTAGTTTTATCATATATATGACGGTTTTCCTGAAATTCTTTTAGAGCCAAAAAACTAAAAAAATTAAGAGCCAAAAACGGTTTCTTCCTCCATTTTTCCTCTTTCTATAATTCTCCTTGGTGCGCTAGAGAAGAAAGTAGTGTCGTAATGCCTCATATCAACCCAGAAATTTAGAAAGTTAAGTAATGCTTGATCAATTTTATTTTCCCACCTAATTATAATTACATACAAATATATCTACAAATAAAAATTTGTTCTAACGCTAAAAATACCTGAAAGAATTCCACATATATCTATTGAATCTCAATTCTTTCAACATTTCAAGAATGGTGTATGAATTGTAGTAGCTGCAATATCTGTTGGAAAGTTTAGAAATGTTTGGATTTTTATTTTTTGGGGGGGTTAACTGATTGGAAAGGTCAGAAATTTTTGGGGGCTAAATGTTTGGAGCGGTTAGAAATGTTTGGAATTTACTTTTTTTGGGGTTAAATGTTTGGAAAAGTCTAGAAGTATTCAGAAAAGTAATTTTATATATACAATAATTTATTTGTATGTACTTTATACGTACTTTGATTAAATAAGTATTTACTTTTTCTCTTTTATGTACTTTGTGGTATATTACATTATTTTTAGATGTGAACTACAAAGTACATACAAGAAAAAAACTAAATACTTATTTTTGCAGCAAATAGTTACACTAACTTAATAAATATATTACAGTATATTAACAAATAAATTATCAAAAAATTATAATTAATTCAAATACATAAATTTTTATTTAATCACTATCTCTATCATTAATATATTAAAAATGTGAAAGATATTAAAAATATTGTTTGAACTTTTTGTCCTTCACTAAAAGAGTTCATGATAGACAAAATTACTTTTCACTATTTTTTCATATATAAAAATAGTATTTAATTATTTTACTATTATTTATTTTTATATTTTGATTGGGCTTTCACAAAATGGCCGCACAAGCGAGTTCTAATTGGAGTGGATTGAAAGTGATAAAATTATATAATTATATATGTATATATATATATGTATATATATATGTATGTATATGTATATATATGTATGTATATGTATATACATGTATATATATAAATTATATATATATGGCTTAAGTCATCGGCAGTCACTTAAAGTTGTTTTGAAAATTCACTTAAACCCCTCAACTAAGGCTTGTACCTATCAGGCTCCTAACCCACCCGAATTTTCATCCAATCAAGCCTTTTTTACACAGTCAGCAACAGGTATATAGAGAGTGTGTTACACTCGCGTTATGTGGCATAAAATAACCAAATAAAAAAACACGTGACAAAAAAATTAATTAAAAGGTGGAGTTGCTGATTTGTCTATTTTTTTATTTAAATATCTATTTAATAATATTTTATAATTAAAAAATGAAACCCCCCCACACACACACCCATGCAGTCGTCGTCTTCATACACCCTCCTCACCGGCGTCTTCATACAGTTCACACACACAGTCGCAGCAACATTGAAAGATAAAAATAATGGTAAGGAATTTGAAAGATTTGTCTCATTTCAATGTCGACATTGAAAAATTTACCATTGAAAAATTAATGATTGAAAAATTGTTTAATTTACCTTTAATTATTTAATTGTTCAATGAAAAATTTCAATGTCGCCATTTTCGTTATTGTTCAATGGTAAATTTACCGTTGAATAACTAATGATTGAAAAATTAATGGTAAGGAATTTCAATATCGCCATTTTCATTGATGAAAAGCTTTAATTAATGATTTGTTTAATTGTTGTTGTCCTGAAAATGTTAACGACAATGGCGATATTAGCAATGACGGAGTGAAGGTAGGTTTCTGTGAAGACATAATTAATAATAATGGGGTGAGGGGTTGAAGACAACAATGACGGGATGGGGGTGGGGTGTTGTGAAGAGGAAGAACCGGGATGGGGATGGGGTGCTGTGAAGACAGCGAAGATGCGAGGGTGGGGTGGGGTTGAAAACGATGAAGATGCGAGGGTGGTTTAGGGACCTTATAGGTACAGGCCTTAGTTGAGGGGTCTAAGTAAATTTTCGGAACAACTTTAAGTGTCTGACAATGATTTAAGCTTATATTTACACTATATATAGACGAGAACCCAAAGATTCGTCGTCCTCACAGACTAAAAAGAAGCATATTCTTTTATGCCACCAAGTTATCAAGGTACACGTGGTTACTCTTTCTTTTTTTAATTTGTGCACTCATTTCATTTTCTTAAGAAAATGTTAAAATATACTTCCTTTATTTTAAAATAAATAAATTGTTGAGCTATTTTTTAATGTTTAAAATAAATAAATTATTCATTCGTCTAAAATAGTTAGCATATAGTAAAAATTTTGCACAATTTTTAACAAAAAATTATTAAGGAGTATAAATTGACTAATATAATCATATTATCTATTTAATATTGGTTACATAAATCTTCTTCAATTAATATGAAAAACTTTTATTTCTAAGGGTTACAATTATAAAGAAAATGGTTAAATATCTCTTGATCTTTTAAACATGTCAACTATTTTGAGATAATTTTTTTAAACAAAAATGCCAACTATTTTAAAATGAAAAAAGTAATCCTTAACACGTGATACACCTCTAAAACAAAATATTTTTACTAAATTATCCTCAGTAAATAATAGCATCAATTTAATATTATTTTTTGATTATATAAAATTTATATATCTAAATAAGTATAAAATTGAAAAAAAACGTCAACATCTTCCTGATATTTTTTTCTTTTAAAAATTATAGCCATGTGAAAGCTAAAAATGCCAAACATGGATGGAAGGAAGTAAAGTAAATTACTTTGTCCATTTGCATCTTGGTAAAATTAAGGCAAATTTATGGCTATATATTTTCTTTTTCAATTGAAGCATATATTAGATCTTATTTACTTTAAATGATTTAATATCAAATGCTCCCCTCTATATTTCTTTCTATAGGTTTTGGAATTTCTTGAATTTCGTTTAAGGTCAAGCTTAATTTATCACATTTAACTTTCATAAGTTTATGACATACAAAAAAAATGTGTGAAAAATTAATAATATCAAAAAAAAATATTTCTCCATTTATATAGTTGCAAATATCTTAATTTAGCGTGTTAGTCTGTATAATATTGAATTACTTATTCTTTTGATCTCGTTAATTTCTTGCCAAATTTGCTTTCTCATGAATAATTTTTTTTCTTTAAAACTAATCAAATTATTTGATTAAGGAACATAATAATTAAGATAATTATAAAAAAAAATGATTAAATGCAACTACACTAAATTAATTATGCAATAAAAATAACATAAATTATATTTATCTTATTTGATTAAAATTACATTAATTAAATTTGGGCTCGGGCTTAGCACAGGGCCTCGTGCTA